>NC_142516.1:103657500-103957500 GCF_057876585.1 Rhinolophus sinicus
TTGGTCATTTCTTCCTCGATAAACATGGATAAAAGAAGGCAGATCTCATGTTAAGGGTGCTTACCACCATAAAAGAAAAATTTTTAAAGAAAGAACAACAGTGGTCTACATATTGGAAAATAGAAACCAAAGACTTACAGTACTTTAGAGAAGGAGAAGCATATCCAATTGCAGGAATTAGAAAAAGTTTCATAAAGAAGGTGGCTTTTCCGCTGGGTCTGAAAGATGAAAAGAACTTGACAAATAGAATCCAGGCTATGGGGCATTCCTGGTCAAAGGAATCAGCATGAGCCAAGTTACAGAAACAGAAATGCCCAAAGCACAGGGCAGAAACAATGACTCTCTTTATTTTCTGGGAATATGAAAATAATAAGACACAAGGCTATGAAGCTTTGAGGCCACTAAAGATGGCTTTGAATGAGATGTTAAAGAATTTGTGCTTGGTTGTATAGACAGTGAAAAGTATTGAAAGTTTTTGAGGTTAGCATGGATGGTCAAAGCTGGAACTTAGGGCACAAAGTCTGATGGAGTTGTAGAGAGGGGGAAAAGAGCTGGAGGCAGAGAAAATAGTCAGAAAGTAACATTTGCCGCAGGCTAGTTGCAACTTACATTTCATGAGAATAAATTCTGATGTATCATCACTGTCAATAACAGAACTATAACAGCTGACATTATTAAATTGTAATAGTCATAATAAGATAGAAATTCTTGTGGCACTTTATAGTTAGTCACCATGTAATTCCTTGGTATCTATTAAATGCCTAGTACTATGATAAACCCAAGGAAAGAGAGGATGTTTAACTGAAAATGAAATAGAAAGTGGTATACATGAAAAGATATTAAGATGTCATATATTTAATTATGGCGGTCAGACTAAATGTGATCAATTTGTCTAAGAAGGTAATAGCCAGTTTTATGGCTTTTGGTAGTCTGAGAGTAAGACTAATATGTCTAGGGTTAGTAAGATAATTTATTAAAAGTTATAATAGATGTAGATATAGTACATATTACATCATGAAAATGTTCACAAGTTAAGACTGCTTGGACAGCTGAATTAGATGCCCAAAACAAGAAATAATCTTTGGAGTTAATACTTATGACCCATTCTTATTGGAAAACATTATTCATTCATTCAACAAATACTTATTAAGCATCTCTGTGTGCCAGGCAATGTTCTAAGTAAGTGCTTGGGATATGTGAGTCAACAAAATAAATATCCCTGTAGTCTTGAGGCTCACATGCTAGAAAGAGAAGAAAGACAAAGGTAGTGAACATAATAATGAATTAGCATAGTATATTAGAGGGTGACAAGTGCTAAGAAAAAGGAAAGGAGAGTAAGGTATAGGGGTCTGGAGTGTTGCAATTGTAAATAGGAGTGTTCAGGGTCGGTGCAATGAGGAAGGTAATATTTAAGCAAGATTTTACCAACAGTAAAATCTTGGTAAATGCTGTGGCCTCAAAAGACTGCTAAGAAAATTCCATCCATGATGCCAAAGAGTTATTATTCAAGGTTCTAGAAAATATCAGATTTCAAACTTCCGGAGTAAAAACAATATAAAAGGATAGACGGCATCACCTTAAAATTTCAGGTCCACTTATTGCTGTTGTATTAAGAAGCGGTGCATGAAGCAGAGCAGAGGACAGCAGATGCAGAGGGGGCACTGCCTATTTACCTTCTTTCCCACCTTCCTTTCACTCGCACCTGCCAAACTCTCCATACTGTACGATTGGGCCACTTTGTGGCACATTCCCAGATTTTAGTTCAAAATAATCAAGACTTTTAGACTTGATTTTTGCTATTAATCAAAATTCCTAAACTGAACCGTTATAGTCAGTAATAATTTTTTAATCCAGGGCTTACAGCAGTGAGAGGGGCATAGCTTTCAGTGAGATTAAACATTCTGAATTATGCAAGTCACTAAAGATGTAAGTAGGAGTCCAGGCGCGGAAGATTGAACAGAGTACAAACTTCAAGAGACTAAGGAAAACCCCTGGGATGCATCTATTATAGAACTAGCCAGAAATGAGCTGGACATACATCAGCCAATGTGCAGATACTAAATGGAGAACTAGCCCAAAGTCCTCCTGGAACTGGATCTACCTGAGCCAACATCAGAGAACTGGGGAAATGTTAATGGGTCTGTGAAGAATATAATTTGGCAACCTCAGAGACTGTATCTCAAATTATAATTCATATTTAAGTTGACTTTTATTGGCAGTGGGTTTATTTTGAATTTATCTTATTAAAATTTATAGAGGTGACAATGGTTAGTAAAATTACATAGGTTTCAAGTACACAATTCTGTAACATATCATCTAAATATCACATTGTATGTTCACCATCCAGAGTCAGTTCTCCTTCTATCACCATATATTTGACCCCCTTTACCCTCTTCTACCTCCCCCATCCCTCCTTACCCTCTGGTAACCACTTGAACTGCTACCTGTGTCTATGAGTTTTTGTTTGTCTTGTTCGGTTGTTGCTTTCAGTTGTATATCCAACATATTAGTGAAATCATATGGTTCTCGACTTATGTGTCTTATTTCTGTGTGACTTATTTCACTTAGCATAATAATCTCAAAATCCACCCATTTTGTCACAAATGGCACTATTTCATCTTTTCTTATGGTAGAGTAGTATTCCATTGTGTATATATACCATATCTCAGTGTTTCTGAACAAGAAGAAACTTAGTAGAAATTGGAGGCAGAGGGGGAAAAGGGAAAATTTATTTCCTTTTTAAAATTTCATGGGAATGGAACATTTCAGGTATTTCTAAAGAGTCAAAGGATACAGCTAAATGTTAAGCAACCCAGTCTACACTTGGGCATATTCTAAAACAACCATGGTTGTTTTAAAATGACAACTAATCTTTTAACAGATCTATCTAAAATACTTCAGCTAGCACTCAATGACTTTATATAATTAAACTATCACTGATGAAATGAATTGAAGGACTCAGAGGAGAGATAAAGGACCACATACAAAGCCACCTTTACATGTGAATCCTTGCTTTGGTTTGAGTGGTAAAAAAGGATGGGGGTTTATTTTTACACAGGGAGAAAATTCCTGAGGCTGAGTGGCTAAAGAGCAGGGGGAATAGCCAATGCAGCATGTATTTTCAAAAGAGCCTTTCAAAAACTTAAGTCAGATCATATCACTCCCTAACTTAACACTTTCTAATGGCCTCCTGTCTGTGCAGGCAAAAGCAAACTCCTTATAACGGTCTACAAGGCCCTGCACAACCGTGTTCTTTCCTTCCTCTCCCTTGCTCATTACACCTCTGCCAAGCCAGCTTCTTTCAAACATGCTAACTCCTTCCCCACTGCATGTTCTTTCCTCTGCGTGGTTCACTCCTCCACCCACTCCCTTCTTCACTTATCTTATTCCGTATAATTTGGGATCTGCCCAAATGTCACCTTTTCCAGAAGATCGTGCTTTACCTCCATGTCTGAACACCAGTTTCCACTTCCTCCTCCAATATACACACTCTCTAATCTGTCCTTATTTTATTTTTATAGCACTTATCTCTGTCTGAAATCATATGGTTTCTTTTTTTACTTGCTTATTTTCTATCTCCCTGACTAGAACATAAGCAGAAATCAAAGGGCCAGATTTCCCTTGAATAACTAGGAAACAATAAGGAGTGTTAAGTGCCCAAAGAGAGCACCAAGGATCTGCTAAGGAAATAAATAATATGTAGATTATTTATGTGATTATAAATATTTATGTGATTACGTTAGAAAAAAACAACAACACAGACATTTCAGAAGCTGTAGAAATGTCCTAGAGGAAATGTATGTAGAGAATAAAATCAAATGTTCAGATAAGAAAAAGTTTTAGTTAGTACCTGTAAGATTATTTTCTTTTCATTCCAACTAGGATTTGCATTTTATGTATAAGAGGTGAAAGTTACTGATGCCTAAATACATTATTTAGTTGTGAGATGGAAGAAGTAAGAATAAGCAGGAGTCCACCCGTCAGATAGACGACTATAAAAATCTAATGTGTGAAATATTAAGTGCAATACTATTCAGATTTGTCAAGTTGAATAAAATCTAGTATCTAGCACTCTCATTCATTGTTCATTTGAAACCTCTGGAATTTCCCAAATGAAATCTAAAACTGAACCCTGTAAACAGAGGGCAAAGAAAGACCGAAGGAAGAGTCAGAAAACTCCAGATTGCTAGGTGGCAGATTTAATAAGCAAGGGAACTTATATATGAGGCTTGTCTTGGGTGACTGTAAGAAAAGTAGATCTCCATACTAGTCCACTAGAATCTTCAAGTTTATATAGAGGCCTTATCTGACTTCAGTCTCATATTCTGTCCAAATGGTATCATAGTACACTGCTCTCTCAATGCTATGTCTATGAAAACAGCTCCTGCTGTGGGAACTGTGAGCAGAACATACATTCCAAGGACAGGAGAGGAGTTCAGGAGCTTAAAATTTCCGGGTCTAGCTCGAGGGTCAATCAAGAGTAACATCCTCTTGATGACATGCTCCAACATATGTTTATCAGTATGAGTATAAAATGTTGCAACTTTTGAAGAATAACATGGCAAGAGATATCGATAAATTCCACTTTTAAGAATTCATCTCATTCTCAACCTAGATGGTGCAGTAGGTAAAAGCTGCATTTACCTTCTCTCACAACTACATCAAAATTACAACTAATCTACGAAACCACCATTATTGAGAATTGCCTAAAATCAAGCTGAACTGAAACCTTTCAACTAAGGACATGCAGAAGAAGCCACCTCCAGACTGGTAGGAAGGTCAGAGACACGGAACGGGCTGGTGCCACATCCATGTGTGACCATTAAAGATCGGGAGGGCTATTTCGGTTATAGGGGTCCCTCCATCCCCTAAATGAGTGAGAGACACCAGCCCCACCCCAATCCAGGGTTCCAATACCGGAGAGAGAAGTCTCCATAATTTTTGGTTGTGAAAACTATGGAGATTGTGACTGAGTGAGACAGTGAGGCTGAACTCACAGGCGCTCCTCTTAAAGGAATTGCACTCGTGGACTTACCCACCAATGGAATCACTCACTCTGAGCTCCAGTGCTGGGACAGCAGCTGGAAAGGTGGCAGGGACAAGTGCTGGGGAATTGAGTTATCTGGCTTAGGACAGGGGCTGGAGAGGCGACTTTCTCCTGGACGGGGGAGCTGGCAGAAGCCGTTGTTTCTTTGCTGAGCCCTCCCCCTTCCCGGAATGTGAACACAGGCAGCTGCCATTTCTGTGTCTCTGCCATTTCTGAGTCTCCACTCTGGAGGTTTGAGACCTGGCCCCGCCCAACTTTTGGGCATACTCAGGCTGCTTCCAGTGGCTGCTTGTCTTGGCTCAAGCTGCATTTTCCTAGGGCCTCTCTAAGGTTCGCGGAACCCAGACAAGCACCATCTGGCTTGAGCATGTCCTGTACCTCTGGCTGAGCATCCCTAAGCCGGCACTAGTGGCAGCCAGCTGTGGTTCACGGCTTGGCCTCTCAAAGGTATTTCCAGGCACAGCACAGGCAGCAGACATCTATGGATTTCTTTTTGATTCCCACTAGATGGGGCACAGGCTGTGGCTGAAGTAGACCTACAGCGGATCCCCTCCAAGGTGGTCCTGGGGCTGGTGCCCCCAGTGGCCAGCTTCAAAATGAGTTGCAGCATCACCTAGCCATCTCCAAGTATGACACATCCAAGGGGTGGATTGGGCAGGCACCAGAGTCCTGCTGAGGCAGATGCTGCTCTGTAGGGTCAGCCCCTGCACAACAACCCTTCCACTGTGGTCAAGGCCATTCCTCACAACCAGTGAGCCCAAGGGTCAGTCCCTCACATTGATGTGCAATTATCAACCAAGGCTCAACTACAAGAGGAGGGTACACACAACCCACACAAGGGATGCACCAGAAGAGCATGGTTTAGGTGACAGAAAGACCATACCACTGAACCCTATAGCACACCTACTACATAAGGCCACTCTACTAAGACCAGAAGACATAGCAGCCCTACCTAATACACAGAAACAAACACAGGGAGGCAGCCAAAATAGGGAGACAAGGAAACATGTCCCAAATGAAAGAACAGAACAAAGCTCCAGAAAAAGAACTAAGTAAAATGGAGATAAGCAATCTATCAGACACAGAGTTCCAAACACTGGTTATAAGAATGCTCAATGATCTCATAAAAATGGAGATGGAAACCATGAAAAAGAACCAGTCAGAAATAAAGGATACACTAATGGAAATGGAGAATATATTATGGGGAATCAACAGTAGATTAGATAAAGCAGAGGATCCAACCAGCAATGCAGAAGATAAGATAGCAGAAAACACCCAACCAGAACAGCAAAAAGAAAAAAAAAATCCAAAAAATTGAGGAGAATTTAAGGGGCCTCTGGGACAATATCAAGAGTACCAACATTTGCATTATAAAGGTACCGTAAGAGGAGAGAGAGCAAGGAATTAAAAGCCTATTTGAAGAAATAATGACAGAAAACTTCCCTAACCTGGTGAAGGAAATGGACATACAAGCCCAGGAAGCACAGAGAGTCCCAAACAAGATAAACCCAAAGAGGCCCACCAAGACACATCATAATTAAAATGCCAAAGGTTAAGTACAAAGAGAGAATCTTAAAAGCAGCAAGAGAAAAGCAGTTAGTTACCTACAAGGGAGCCCCCATAAGACTGTCAGCTGATTTTTCAACAGAAACTTTGCAGGCAAGAAGGGAGTGGCAGGAAATATTCCAAGTGATGAAAAGCAATGACCTATAACCAAGATTGTTCTACCCAGCAGATAAGGAGCTTCCCAGATAAGAAAAAGCTGAAGGAGTTCATCACCACCAAACCAGTATTACAAGGACTCTCAGAAGGACTTCTTTAAGATGGCAGGGGGGTTAAGGATGGGTGAAAGGGGAAGATATTAAGAAGAACAAATTGGGTGTTATACAGTAGTCATGGGGATGTAGGTTATAGCATAAGGAACATAGTCAACAATATTGTAATAACTAGGTATGGTGCCAGGTAGGTACTAGATCTATCAGGGTGATAGATGGGAATGGGGTTGGGGTCAGGGTGAAAAAGGTGAAGGCATTAATAAATACAAATTGATAGTTAATACACTATGGGGAATATAATCAACGATGTTGTAAACATCATGTAATGTGCCAGATGGTAACTGGACTTATCAGGCTCATAGACTGTGTAGATACCTGACCAATGCGCTATACACCTGAAGAGCTGAAGTAGAATAATATTGAATGACAACTATAACTAAATATATAGGTGTATATAGTCACAGGATGTGGAGTACAACATAGGGGAGATGATGGTACTATAATACCTATATAAGATGACAGAGGGGTAGTAGCTTGGGGGTGGGTTATCACTTTATGAGGGGTTTAAATGAATAACTATTACGTTGCTTTGCACACCTGAAATTAATAAAAAATTCATTAAAAAATAAATAAAAAGTCATCATCATAAAAAAAAGAATTTATCTCACAGATACACACACATACATATTTGCACAAAGATGTGAGGAAGTTTCTTGCAGGATTGATTATAATAGCAAACAGTAGGAAACAACACAAACATCCATCATTTGTTTTGGTTAATAAGTTATGATGATTCCTAATGCAGGATACAATAATTAAAAGAAGAGGTCAGATAGAAATGGAAATATATCAAAGACAGATTGTTAAAAGAAAAAAAAGCTAGAAAAACACAGAAATGGGGTCAAGATTGTGGAGTAGGTAAATGCTGTGCTTAATTTCTCTCATGACCACATAAAAATTACAACTAAACTACAGAATAATGATCAGTGAGAATTGCCTGAAGTCTAACTGAACCAAAGCCCTACAACTACAGACATACAAGAGAAGCTACCTCGAGATTGGTAGGAAAGAAGAGACAGGGAATGGGTTGGCCCCATACCCATGTGTGACTTTAAAAATCAGGAGGGATATATCAGCAGGGAAGGTCTGCCCCCAGAGGAGCGAGGGGTCCCAGAACCACCCCAGGGTTCCAGTGCCCGGAAGAGAAGTCCCCATATTTTCTGGTTGTGAAAACTAGCAGAGATCGTGGCTGAGTGGGACAGAGGGGGAGTGCACTCCCAGGCACTCCTCTTGAAGGGCCTGTGCATGGACTTACTTGCTGATGGACTCCCTCTATTTGAGCACTGGGGCAGCAGCTCGAAAGGCAAAAGGGACATACAGGTTGAAACTGAGTTGTCTGGCTTCAGGATAAGGGCTAGAGGGGCAGCTTTCTCCTGGAGAGAGAAGTTGGTAGTAGCCACTGTTTCTTTGTTGAGCCTGCCCCCTTCCCAGAGTACAGACACAGGCAGACACCATATCTGAGTCTCCATCAACCTGGATAACACTATTTATTCACCCTGATTCTTTAACAACCCATCCCAACCAACTTGCAGGCCCACACAAGCCATTTCCAGTGGTTATTTAAATACAAACTGCCAGCCTTGGCTCATGCTGTAAACTTTCTTAAAGTCTCTTAACGCTTCATGAAACCCAAACAAGTAGCATCTGGCTTCAATGTGTCCCATACCACTGGCTGAGCAGCCCTAAGCCCGGCACTAGTGGAACCCAGCCTAGGTTCATAGCTTGGCCTCTTGAGGCACCTCCAAGCACAGTGCAGGCAGCGGCTATCTGTGGATTGCTTTGTGGCTCATGCTAGGTTGGTCCCAGCCAGGACACAGGCTGCAGCTGAACTTGGCCTGCAGTGGGTCCCCTCCCAGGTGGCCCTGAGACTGCCATGTCCAGGGCCAGCTTCAAACCAAGCTGCAGCAGCATCCAGCCTCCTCCAAGGATGACACACCCAAAGGCCAGACTGGGCAGGCATCAGAGCCCTGCTAATGTGAGTCCTGCTCTGTAGGGTCAGTCCCTCCACAACAACTCCTTCATTGCAATAACAGCCAGTCCTCACAATCAACAAGCCTGAGGGTCACTCGCTCCCACTGATGTGCAAACAGAAACCTAGGCTCAACTATAACAAAAGGACACAAAAACACAAACAAGGGACACATCTGGAGCACCCAGATCTGATGACCAGGGAGGCTGCGCCACCAGCCCCCATGGGACACCTACTACACAAGGCCACTCTATTTAGACTGGTAGACATAGCAGCCTTACCTAATACATAGAAACAAACATAGGAAGACAGACAAAAAGGGGAGACAAAGATACAGGTCCCAAATGAAAGAACAGAACAAAGCTCCAGAAAAATAACTAAACAAAATAGAAACAAGCAACCTAACAGCGCAGAGTTCAAAACACTGCTTATAAGGATGCTCAGTGATCTCAGAGAGAACTTCAACAAAAAGATAGGAAACATAAAAGTGGAGACAGAAAACATAAAAAAGAACCAGTCAGGAATAAAGAATATAATAATAGACATGAACACTACATTACAAGGAATCAACAGTAGATTAGATGAAAGAGAGAATCAAATCAGTAATTTAGGAGATAAGGTAGCAGAAAACACCCACTCAGAACTGCAAAAGGAAAACAGAATCCAAAAAAATGAAGACAGTTTCAGGGGCCTCTGGGCCAATAGCAAGCATACCAACACTCGCATCATAGGGGTACCAGAAGGAAAAGAGACAAGACAAAGAATTGAAAACCTATTTGAAGAAATAATGATGGAAAACTTTCCTTAGTTGGTTAAGGAAATGGATATTCAAGCCCAGAAAGCACAGAGAGTCCCAAACGAGATGAACCCAAACAGACCCACTCCAAGACACACCATAATTAAAATGCCAAATGTTAAAGACAAAGAGAGAATCCTAAAAGCAGCAAGAGAAAAGCAGTTAGTTATATACAAAGGAGCTCCCATAAGACTGTCAGATGATTTCTCAACTGAAGTTTTGCAGGCCTTAAGGGATTGGAATGAAATATTTAAAGTGATGAAAAGCAAGGACCTATAACCAAGACTACTTTACCCAGCAATGGTATCATTTAGAATCGAAGGACAGATGAAGAACTTTCCAGACAAAAAAAAAAAAAAAAAAAAAAAAAAAAAGCTAAAGATGTTGCTCACCACCAAACCAGTATTACAGGGAATATTAGAGCAATTTCTTTCAGATGAAAAAATAAAAATATTAAAATTATAAATAATCAGGGCTGGCCCAGTGGCTCAGGTGGTTGGAGCTCTGTGCTCCTAACACCAAAGGTTGCCAGTTCCATTTCCACATGAGCCAGTGGGCTCTCAACCACAAGGTTGCTGGTTTGATTCCTCAACTCCCACAAGGGATGGTGGGCTCCGCCCCCTGCAACTAAGATTGAACATGGCACCTTGAGCTGTGCTGCTGCTGAGCTCCCAGATGGCTCAGTTGGTTGGAGTGCGTTTTCTCAACCACAAGGTTGCTGGTTTGACTCCCACAAGGGATGGTGGGCTGCACCCCCTGCAACTAATAACAGCAACTGAACCTGGAGCTGAGCTGCGCCCTCCACAACTAAGATTGAAAGGACAACAACTTGACTTGGAAAAAGCCCTGGAAGTACACACTGTTTCCTAATGAAGTCCTGTTCCCCTTCCCCAATAAAATCTTAAATATATATATATATATATATATATATATATATATATATATATGTATATAATATATATGTGTATATATATGTATATTTAAGATATACATATATATAATCAAACAGCAATAACTACATATCTATCAACAATTGCTTAATTGTAAATGGATTAAATGCTCCAATTATAAGACATAGGTGGCTGAATGGATAAGAAAAACATGACTCAGACATATGCTTCCTACAAGAGACTCACTTTAGATCAAAAGACACACACAGACGGAAAGTAAAGGGATGGAAAAAGGTACTTGATGAAAAAAAAGAAAAAAAAAAGCTGGGATGGTAATACTTACACCAGAAAAAATGACTTTAAAACAGAGGCTATAACAAGAGACATAGAAGGTCCAAGTAATCTCACTTCTGGGTATTTATTCAAAGAAACCCAAAACCCTACTTCAAGGAGACATATGCATCCATATGTTCATTGCAGCATTATTTACAATAGCCAAGATATAAAGGCAACTTGGGTGTCCCTGAATGAATGAATGAATGAATGAATGAATGAATGAATGAATAAAGGAGAGGTGGTACATATATACAATGGAATATTACTCTGACATTAAAAAGAATGAAATTTTGCCATCTGCGACAATATGGATGAAACTAGAGGATATTATTCTAAATGTAGTAAGTAAGATAGCAAAAGACAAATGTCATACAATTTCCCTTATAAGTGAAATGTAAAGAAAAAGTAAACGAACAAACAAAACAGAAGCAAATTCATTGATACAGAGAATATATTGATGGTTGCCAAATGGGAGGGGATTAGGGGTAGGTGAAAAGGGGAAGGGATTAAAAAGTACAAATTAGTTGTACACAGTATCATTGGGATGTAGGGTATAGCATAAGGAATATAGTCAATAATATTTTAATAACTATGCATGGTGTCAGATGGATACTAGATCTATCAGGGTGATAGATGGGAGGGGGGATGGGGTAGGGTGAAAAAGGTGAAGGCATTAAGAAATACAAATTGGAATTTACAAAATAGTCAATGGGGTGTAAAGTAAAGCATAGGGAATATAATCAATCATATGGTAATAACTATGTATAGTGCCAGGTGGGTACCAGACGAGTCGGGAGGATCACTTCTTAAATTATATAAATGTCTAACCACTATCTGTACACCTGAAATTAATATAAAATAATATTGAATGTCAACTATAATTGAAAAATTTTAAAAGGGGGGAAAGATAAAGGGGACTAAGAGGTTCAAAGTTCTGGTATAAAACAAGTCATGGGGATGTAAAGTACAGCATAAGCAATATAGTCAATAATTTTATGACGGCATGGTATGGTGTCAGATAGTTGCTGTATTTATCATGGTGCTCATTCTTTAGGTACATAAATGTTGAATAACTATGGGGTACACCTGAAACTAATATAATATTGTATATTAGCTACTTTTTAATAAAACTCTTTAAAGAATAAAAAATAAAAAAGCAGAAGTATGTAGAGTGTAACTTATAAAATGAAGACTAACTACACGAATATGGAAGTAGGTATGCATGTAGAAAATGGCTGGAAGAAAACATGGATTGTCTTAATGGTTTTTGATCCTGCAGGGCAGTGGGACTAGAATGTGAAGAACTTTTGCTTTTCACTTTATATCTTTCTGAATCATTTGAAATTATTTACCATGGACAAGTATTATTTTATAATAGAATATTAGCTAATATAATAAGAAAAAAGAAAATAGCAGGCAATTTTGTGTCATGATCTGACCCCTGCTTAACTTAGGTCTTGCCATTCACTTTCCTCCCACACCCTCACCTCTGCACATATCATTCACTCTTTTTATCCAGCTTTACTGAGACATAATTGACAGAACATTGTGTAAATTTAGGGTGTACAACATGACGATTTGATACAGGTATATATTGTGAAATGATTACCACATTAAGTTATTTAATACATCCATCACCTCACATAATGACCCCCCCCTTTTTTTTGCAATCCCACTTCTGAGTATATATCCAAAGGAAATGAAATCACTATCTTGAAGAGACATCCATACCTTTGTGTTCATTGTTATCATTATTCACAACAGTTAAGACATGGAAACAACCTAAGTGTCCATCAAATGATAAATAGATAAAGAAGATGTGATACACACCGAGACACATACACACACACACACACACGAATATTACTCGGCATTAAAAAAGAAAGAACTCCTGCTTTTTGTGATAATAAGGATGGACCCTGAGGGCATTATGCTAAGTGAAATAAGACAGATGAAGAAAGACGATACTGTATGATCTCAACTACATGTGGAATCTAAAAAAGCCCAATTCATAGAAACAGAGAGTAGAATGGTGGTTGCTAGGGACTGAGGGATGAGGGAAATGGGGAAACAGATATTGGTCAAAGGGTACAAACTTTCAGTTACAAGATAAATAAGTCCTGGGGAGGTAATGCACTGCATGGTGACTATAGTTGACAATACTGTACTGTATACTTGAAAGTTGCTAAGAGAGTAAATCTGAAATATTTTGTTTGCACACACCATTCACTGACAGAGAGGTCAGCTCCTCAGTCTCACCCCCAATAGGACAGAAAATTCCTAGTTATCCTTTTAAGATGATGCATAGATGCAACCTCATTTTAGCAGTTGTTCCTGACCTCAGAAAGCTGAGCTGGTATGCCCTCCTTTTTGCACCTTCCATCTATCCCTGTCTGACCTACAATTCACCCCATTAAAAGTTGTGGCTGTATCACTTTTCTGCAAATATGTGAATCTTAGTATATACAGTTGTTCTTGATGAAAGTAAGGTCTGGGTCCTTAACTTCAGACACTCCTTTACAGATATTTTCAGGAAGGAGGAAATACTGTCTGTGTTTACAGTTGAAACTGCCTGGTTTTCTCTGCAATCTCCAAATTGATTCATACCCAGCACACAGTAGGCTCTCAGTTAATACTGGTAAAAGGAAGCCTGAAAGCTCATGTTGAAAAGAATCAGAAAACTGCTTAAAGTACTTACGTTTTAAAGAAGAATAACCCATCTTCCTAAAGAAATGTTCTAGAACCTCAGAGAATGCTGCCTGTCTGGTGGGGAAAATGCTGAGCTGAGTGCTGATTCCCAGGGCCTGAGCTTAGGAGCGAGACACTAAAGGGCAAAACAAAAGAATATCTGTGTTCTCTTTCACTCATTTGACCCCAGAGCATTTGATCAAATGAAGATCTAAACATGTAGGGTATTATCTGCCTCAGGTTAGAAGTCTCAAATTAGCAGGAATTCCCAAGGGGTCAATATGATTGAGAATCACAAAAGGATCCCTAATGAATGCAGAGAAAAGAGCTTATTAAAAAGGATAATCTAGGTTACATGTTGGTCACCCTTAAATCTTCCTTTATCCCAGTTATCCGTCATTCATTGAGTTCTTTTGATATTATTTTTTCCTCCTAACTATTTTTAAATGTGTCCTTCCTCCTGTACCCCTGCTTCTTACCATGGTTTCACAGTGTCCCGTAATCTGGACCCTGTAGAACACCGCAGCCTCTTGTCATTTCTTGCCTTTCTTTGTTCATTGTTCCATCCATTCAGCAAATGTGATAACAAACAGGATGTGCACTAGACTCTGGGCGGAGCTGAGTCTATGATGAGCAAAACAGGTAACGTCTTTGCCCGCAGGAGTGACATGTTTCAACTACTGCAAACTGCCCTGACATTGCTCGTTATACACCAGTTGCCTGAAATCCCCTCCCCACTTGCCAAACCCCAACTTGTTTCATACTTTACCTCCTCCAGGATACCTTCCAGAATTTCCACATGCTGTATCAGATGCTCCTCTCTTGAATTTCCAAGAAGACTTCTCCACCAGGCAGGTTCCTGGCAGGAAACAAGTGGCACACTCAGTGAGGGCACTTGGGGAGGCCTTGATAAAAGAACAATTTACAAATGGTACCAGGGTTAAGAGACACCAACAAGGGACAGTGAAGCACCCTGAGGCCAGCAACACCAGAAAGCTGTTATCACCTCCTAAGTCTGGAGCAACAGGGGGAAGAAGCAATTTCTAAAACATTGAGAAACCAGTGAAATTATAGGGGAGGACTACTTGGCAGAAGACGTGGCCTTAAATAAAGGAAATCATCTAACCTGCGGTGACCAGGAAGGAAGAGCCAAGGAATAAATACACCACCCCCACACACCCCCCGATGGTCTTCCCTCCCTTCAATCTCTTGCTACTGCTTTCCTTTGATCAAAACCAACCTGGAGCCAGAGCACAAGGGACACTGATTTAGTCTGTAATGGTCGACCTCCCAGGGCTCAGAGCAGGAAAAAGGAAGAGTGGAGCTGGAAGGGCAAACAGAAAACATTCAGTACAATTTCAATCACTGCACTTACATAGTCTGATGTCTCTCTCAACTGAACTGTGCCTTCCATGGAAGGAAGATCCATGCCTCTTTGCTGTTGGGACTGAAGAGATGCTCAGTGTCTTCGCTGACCACATGAATAACATACAATTAGAGTTTTCTTCTACCTCCTTTAATTCTTTTCCTTTCATTTCTACTCTGAAAAGAAAAGAAAAAAAATGGAAACCACAGAAATGTTGTTCTCTTCTAGCTTTCACAGGAAAACCATCCATCTGTACTTCAATGGGGTTGAATACATTGAGAAATTTTTTTTAAAAGTTAGATATGACCCTTTCTGGGCCACGGAGTGAGTGACAATGTGCCCATCATGCACAGTCTGAGAAGCATTCCCAAGTCCTAGAAGCCCAAAGAGCACCTAGCTGGGAATTCTGTCCTGCTGTCAGAGGGGTGTGGGCACTCGGCGCTCATTATGTGTGGTAGGGATCCAGAGTCAGCAGCGTGGGGCACAGCAGACAAGAAGGGAGATGGGGGGGGGGGGGGGCAGTCCTGTCTTTAAGGACTGAAAGCAAATTTTGAAAACAGCACATGATGAAAACATATTACAATAAAATATTGAAATCTCTGATGCCTAATCAGAAAATCAAACGAAATTCACCGCTGGAATATTTGATATTTAATGGCCCCCTTCATTTTCTGGCCAGAAGTGTGGACAAGAGTCAGGATGAGATCTGAGTTCAAGTTGATGAAGGCATATGCCGTTGCCACAAGCTCAGACTGTTCCACTTAAGCTCATTCTTTTTACCAAGTCAGATTCTTTTTCCTCTCCAGTGCTGCTTCATTTAACCAGAGATTAGAATACTAAGACCTCTGGGAGCAAAAAAGTAACACTCCTCAACCGTGATGTAACTCTCCTCAGCCAAGGGAACTGAGGCAAACGAAAGTATTTTCTCCCAAGGTCTCCCAGAGCTCAAAAAAATTTAATCACATTCTCTCCTTTGACATCATCTAAAAATTTCCTTTCAGAAGCTTCCCAGAGCTTAGCCCCAAAGTCTAATCCGAAATTTAGATAGGCTTAGTGAAGACGCAGTTTTTGTTCCCGCCCCAGGCTAGGAGCATAACGGGTTTACCAGGCACTCCCATGTGGGGTAGGAGCAGTTCTGTAAAGCAGCTTCCCTGTGGAGGTGGGGTTTTCAGGCCTGAGGCTCTTTCTCAGGACATTATTTTGATTTCTGGAATGGCCTGCTTGCCTGATGCGAACAATCACTCCGTGTGTGCTACACCCACAGAACATTCCCCCCATCTTAAGAATCTAAGGCTCCTTTATGTTCTAAATGAAAAAAACTCTTTAGTGATGTGAGTTAAAACAATGTGGATTCAATTATTTATTCAATAGACATCAATCAAGTGCTTTACATATTCACTGGGCATTTGGGGGCAGGATGAAGAAGAAGAAGACATAATATCTTGCTTCAGAGAATTTATAAATTGCTTGGGTTGAGCAAGAGAGGCACAAATGCAGAGCAAGAGGTATGTGCCTAAGAGAGGGATAAAAAGACATGGCATTTCAGCACAAGAGGAGGAGAAGTCTTTTCCAGCTGGAGCATCTCAGGAAGGGCTTCCCAGGGGAGGGAGAATTTTCTATGGTCCCAGAGGTGTGTGCCCAAATTCCAGAAACAGAAACAGCTGCCAGCAAAGAGACAGCATAAGCAACATGAACAAATGTCTCCTCTACTAACTTGACTCAGTCTTCCATTTGTACATGCAATAAGCATTCACTACATGCATCCTTTGCTTACATTGGAGATATAAAGACAAGTAAGAGAGAGTACAGCTACTGCCAGTTCACAGGCTGGTAGGAGAGGAAAGTTAAACACCAGTCCTATACTTGTGATAAGTACAATCATAGAAATACAGCCCATGGTGGCCAAGAAAGATGACTTTTGTCTAGGTGAGGAAGGAAGGCTTCAGAGAGGGAAAGATATTCGGACTGTGCCTTAAAGGATGAGTGCATGTTTGATAAGTAGGCAAAGGGGCAAAGGGCATTTCTGACAGAAGGAAATGTAAATGCAAGGCATAGACACAGGAAATGACTATAAGTCATCTAGTCTGGCAAGGGTCATGAAAGGGAATGGCAAGGAAATGAGATCAGAGAGTTAGGCCTGGCACAATCAGCAAGGTCCTCTTATGATGGCCCAAGAAAGTTTGGGTTTTATCTGTGAGCCACAAAGCTCTAGAGAATGGTTTTAAGTGAATCAATCACATAATATGATTTACATTTAGAAGAACCCTAGAAGCTTTATAGAGGATCAAGTACATAGTCTGGAGAGGGGAATGTTCGTTAGGAGATAATTACCTGGGTACAGTCAAGAGGTGATAGAGACCTGAGCTGAGTCAATTGCTGTGAAAATAGACAAGGAACAGGAGAGAATAAATTGGTAAGGTACAGAGATGATGCAAGAAGGTCAAGTAAAGTGAGCACTGGGAGATGCCCAACGGATTTGGAAATTAGCAGTAACATGACCTCAGCAGTTTTGATGAAATTATGGGGAACAGAAGCCTAAGGAATGGCTGGAAGGGGAGGAAGTGGGGGCAATAAGCTCAGACACCTCTGTCAATCATTTTGAGAAGGGAGAGAATAACAGTGGGTGATCATAGGGTGAGCCAGAGTCAGAGGTGGGGGTGAATTTTTAAGACGGTAGATATTTTGGCATGTATCTTTTATACTTAGAGAATCTAGTAGAAAGGAAGGTTTAAAAATAGAGTTAAAACCCTAAATCTTTACTTGTATTTACAAAGAGAAGGGGATGGCTTTAGAACCATACTTCTCAAACTTTAATAATGTGCTCATAAATCTAGAGTTCTTGTTAAAATGCAGATTCTGATTCAGTGAGTAGAGGATGGAACCTAATATTCTGCATTTCTAATAACATCCACGTAATTTCAATGTCTTTGGTCCAAATATCACACATAAAAGAGCAAAACATCAGTTAGTAGTAAGAGGGCCCCTTCAGTATCATAAAAATAAAAGTTTTCCCCAAACTAACTTAGAAATTCAGAGCAATTGCAATCAAAATCCCAAGTGTTTTTCATGAAATTTGATCCTAAAATTCACTTGAAAGAGTAAAAGGCAAAACACAGCCAAGACAATTTTGAAGAAAATAAATAACAATGAATCACTCACCATATATTAAATCTAACTATAAAGTTATAAAAGCTGACATGTGGTGTGGGAACAATTACATAAACCAATGAATGGAATAAAGTAAGCTCATAGAAAAGGCCCTCAATGTGGAAAGTGATAAAATTATATTCTGATTTTATACCATACATCAAAGTCAATGCAAGTAGATTAAAGAACATTTTTTTTTTTTAATTAAACATTTGGAAGAAAACATAGTAGAATATTTTCATAGCTGTGGTAGGAAAAGTTTTCTTTCACAAGATATAAAAAAGTTAAAATCTCATGAAGGAAACGGTTGATAAATTTGGCTTCCTTAATAGTTAAACTTCTCTACAACATAAAATAACAGAGTAAAAAGTTTTGGAAACATGGAGGAAAAACTGAGGGTTGCTAGAGGGGCGGGGAGGTGGGGATATGGGGAAGGTGAGAGGTTTAGAAAATAGTCGGTAACCACAAGATGGCCACGGGGTTTTGAAAATTAATTTGGGGAACGTACAGAGGGATAGTGGGTGGGGGGAGGGGGGTCCACACAGTGTGAGGGATATAAATGATAAACGTCTAAATTTTGCTTTGTCTTGTGCACCTGAAACTAAAAAAAAAAGAATTACTTTTACACAGCCAAACTAAAAAAAGACAAACCAGAATGTAACAAAAAAAATTCAAAAATATGTATATGTATAATGGCAATGCATTAGCATCCAGAACATATATATCAAAAACCTCTTGCCTCTTATCATAAGAAAAGACAAAAAAAAACCAATAGGAAAATAAATGTGGAGGAGGGAACTCAAATAGACAATATACATTTTTTTTTTAAATACTCATCCTGATTAGTAATCAGGAAAATGCAAATTAATTGAATCAAAACTAGATACCATATTATACCATCAGATGTGTGGAAAACTGTTAATAACAGCTGGCAAGACTATGGAGCAAAGTATAGTAACAGTATATTTGGAGATCAAATTTAATCTAGTAAATTTAAATAGGTGTATCACCTACTATTCAGCAATCCACTTTAGGCTTATACCCTAGAGAGATTCTTGTACATGAGCCCAAAGAGACATAAACAAAAATCTTCCTTGCAGGAATGTTTATAGTAATAACAAAGCAGACATAAACTAATAGAGAAACAAACTGTAACTTATTCATACAATAAAGTTTAAATGAATCAGTTAGATCTTTATGTTTTATCCTGTGTCCATCTGAAAAGAAAAAGCATGAAAATTAAGTTTCAAAACTATACATACAGAATGAATTTATTTATGTCAATTTCATGTAACTAAGATGCATATAAATGATATATACCAACTTGAAAATAGTCATTTCTTCTGGAGAGAAAGGGAGAATGTAGTAGTCAAGGTCTAGCCAGAAAAAGAGAAACCTTAACAGTTGTTTTAACTAAGAGAACATGATATATAAAATTGGTTAAACAGGTATTGGAAAATGGACTGAGAAACAAAAAATGAACCAGGAGGTAATATGGAAATTGTAACTGCAGGAAACTCTCCCCACTGTTCCTAGAGTTGGGGGAATAAAGTAAAAGACTGGTTAATAGAACCTAGAGGCTTAGAGGTAAGGTACCACAGGTCTGGGACCCAGATCTTTGAGAAGATTCATCGATGGTCCAGCTGGTGCCGATACCTCAGGGACTCAGACTTCAAGGACGGGGTGCTAATTGGTGTTATCGCTGAGATGTTACAAAGGTTCCAGGAGTGAGAGAACCAACACAGGAAAATCAACTGATGTTAGAACCAATTGCAACTGTCAGTTTCAAGTAGCATGACTGAGATGATCCTGGCAGAAAAAGCAAGTCCCCCTCACCTCCTCCCACCTTCTCATCCTCCTCCAAACTCTATTGGCAAAAGGTAAGAGTAATTCATTCAGCTGGCAAAGGAGAGGGCATTTGACAAAGCCCCAGCCCTAGCAGGACAGAGCAGAGTATAGAGGTGTAGGCTTGGAGTTGGGAGACAACACCATCCTAGCACAGAAGGGTATGGTTTCGGGGAGTGGAGCTTTAACTGTAATTTGTTAAAAGATAAATCTGAAGCAAATATGGCATCTGTTAACTTTGGGTGATGAGTATATTTTTGTGTGTATTTAAAACACATCATAATTTTTTAAATGAAATTACAGCCTATTGACCCAGAATTGACATTTAACCAAGTACCTCTGACAAAGAAGTAGTTAAAGGGAAGGAAAAGGAAAGTGGAAGGTGTTGGCAGGACAGTGGCTGAAGTGAAGTATCTTAGGGTCTAGACTGAATGGCAAGATGAACAAAGAGGGAGCAATGAACTGGGAAGGAAAATGAAAAGGAGGAACTGAGGGAATTGGAGGTTTTGTAGTGTGTGAGTATGAAAGTTAGAAATTTGAAAGGACATAAATGTACGGTTAGAGTGTGAATATTGACATTTAAGATATCAGAGACTGGACAGTTCCAGTGTTACCAGTTTTCCCGCCTTGAAAATGGGTTGAATCTAACACATCATCAACTGGAATATGCACCACTATTTTATGAGATACTAAGAACTTTAAAAATGAAGATAATTAAACTATAACAAAATGCATTCTAATCACAACTTTTAGTTTTATTAAAAACACTTTTAGACATATTCACATATAGATTTCTTTCAGATATCATTCCTGTACATTCATTGAAAAGGAAATATACATAAGGTGAATTGTTTAAGGCATTCCCCAAACGTTTTCACATTGAGTCCAGCTCTTCCAAGTCACATTTTGACTCAAAGTCATTGATGTCCATGTTTTTCTGCACATGATTGTCTTGTATCATTAAGACCAGTATTTCTCTTTTTTTTTTTTTTTTTTTTTCAGGAACTGGCATTTATTGTCAGTCATATTTGATGTCAACAAGATGCCAAAACTACAAAAAAAAAAAAAAATCATGCACATTGCCGTCTCAGTGCGAACAGTTTAATGGAACTCCAGTCATTAAAAAAGTAATTCAAATCACCCCAAACAGCAACTTAGATTTTTACATCCAGCCAACAAACTAAAGTAGTCAACAAGAAAAACTACAAATCCAGAGGTCTAGTATCCGTGTTTTAAAAAGGCAACAGCTTAAGCCTTTCTATCAATTTGAACATCAATCTCTCTGCCACTCACCTTCATCCCATTCACCATCCGGCAGGTTCTCTTACCCACTTCTGGTGACTCAAACTTAACCACACTCCATCCCTTGAATTTCCCATTCTCCATTGTGACGTTGGTATGCAGCACGTGGCCACATTTATTAAATTTGCCCTTTAGTATCTTCCATGTAAAATCAAATGGGAAATTTCTCACAAATATCTGGCAGGCCTTCCTGGCCACCCCAGGAGCATAGCCTCCAGCTCCACCAAAGAAACCTGAGAAGCTTCCTCTGAAGTTGCCTACTCCATCTTTCTTTTTTTTTAAGTTTATTGGGGTGACAATTGTTAGTAAAGTTACATGGGCTTCAGGTGTACGATCCTGTAATACATCATCCATAGCCATGCTCCATCTTGATAGTGCGGACAAAGCTGGCACAGCCACCACCACGCATAGCCAGGCCCATTAACTCAATGCTAGCACCCAGGGCTGAGCCCATGGTGGGACCATGCTCTAGGCTGTTGACACCCATGGTCTCCAGGCCCAGGTTGTTGGCACCCATACGCTCCAGGCGTGTGGCCATGAGATCCATCACAGGGCCCGAGAGCTCCAGCACAGACTCCTTGCCTGTAGGCACCATGTGATCCATGCTCAGGCCCATACGCTCGATGGCAGGGCCTATACACTCCATGGCTTGGCCCACTCAGTCCATGGGCACAGCCATACGCTCGAGGCCAAAGCCCATGCTGACACCAATGTGCTCCATGCTAGACCTCATGCACTCCATTGTCTGGCCCATGTGCTCAATGCTGAAGGCCATGTGGTTGAGGCCCAGTGGGCTCATGTGCTTGATGCTGGAGCCCATGAGCTCGATGGAGCCCATGTGATCTATCACCAGGCCCATACTCTCAGTCTTGGAACCCACACAATCCATGCCATGGCCCAGGCCTGCTGCACCCATGTGCTCTATGCCAGGCCCCATTCTCTCCATCCTGGGTAAACTGCCTCCACCTCCACTGTTTATTCTATGCGTGTTCATCCAGATCCAAATTGACCCATGTTTTCCATCACCACCAAAGTGTCCCTCCATGCTTCCCATTTTATTTACTCTAAATCCTATGTCTTCCATTCTCATTCCTGTGGATCCTATGTTTCCCATGCCAATATCTTTATTCAGGTAATTGGCATCAGTAGGCTGCCCTCCTGGTCCTAACCCCATGCCAATACCAGAAAGTCCATAGAGGAAATTATTGTGGATGCTTAGGAGGGAAAAAACATCTCCCTTTGGTAAGGCCCCCTCATCCATTTTCACATGCATTGGTCTATCAAATAGCAGTTAGACATTAAATATAGATATATCTTGCACAGCTTCAATGGACTGTTCAAAAGTAACTGCTAATTCCACCACTTTTTTTCATCTTTACCCTCAAGAATGCTTGTACCAGCACACCAGCCATACTAAAAATTTCCTTTAGTTTCTTCCAGCCAATTTTATAATCCAGATTTGCTACAAGTACTGTGCTCCCAAGTCTTCCAGCGGTTTGCATTGCTCTCCTGGCATGTTCACTATTAAGATCTTCTTTGGCTTTCAGTGGTCTTCCACTCAAACTATGCTTGTTTAGAACTTTGGCAGCTTTTTTCATGCTGTCTTCCATCTTGAATTCAACAACGGCACATCTCCTTGGCTTTCCTTCAGTGTCTATTAAGAGCTCCACATGTATTACCTCATCACCTTTTTCTTTAACCCAATCTTTAAGGGACTGCCATTTCACATATGATTGTACTGAAGGCTCTGTATCTTTTGGGTTGGATTGACATATGGCTCAAAGCGGTTGGTTCCTCTTTTAATGTTTTTCTCCTTCCTCTTCTCATTCTGAGTAGGTCATTCTCCTTCACGTTTTGGGTCTGGAGCCCCTTTGTGGCTCTGTGCCATTGTCTCCCTCCATTTTTGGCTCTGTTGCCATCACCTCAGCCACCTCTTCGATGCCTGCTGTCATTTTCTCCATGTCTGAGCTTTGTGTGTCAAGACCAGCATTTCTTAAGAGGGGATACTATGATTGTCCCTGGGACTTTCTTCCAAGCCCCTTACCACCCTGTCTGCCAATTTTTATACTAGCACTTTCTTCATCTTACCAGAGGTATTATCAGAAAGTTTCCAGACAATGGCCCGGACCCTTATTCCTTCTTCAAATTGTCTTCAAATGATTTGTATCTGGAAATGTTGAAGGGTTGCTAATGCACAGTCATGCCTCTCAAAAATAGTAACCAACTCCCTAAACTTGATATAAGCTTATCTGTAATTATTTGAATATATATCCACAGATTACATTAAGAATCAACCTTCTTAGTGATTTATGTAGAGCCCCCAAGATATCTATTTCAGATTACTTTAAGCTAGTCTTCTATCAATTCAACCACCATCTACCCATCCATTTTTTTAAATATTCTTTGATGAATATCTTCCTTAGATATTGTTTTGTGGACCAAATTAAATATGGTAACAACTTTTGGGCACCGGAATTATACATATTATTAGATATGATGCTTTTCCCAACTCATGATCACGTTCTTTATCTCTTGCATACCTTTAGCATAAATTTCTAAAAGAGCAAAAACTGCAGAGTTTTCACCAGCATTTCCCATTTGATTTAATTTATATATTTTCCTTCAGCTGAATCATATGTTGCTGGAAATTAATCTGCTTCTATTAAAAGTTAGCAAGAAGTTTCTGACAAATTCATGTTAAGGGGTTCAATGCTTTAATCATAGTTCTCTACGACACACAGCCTGTTGTGGCTTTAAATTTTCTTTTCATGTATTCTGAGGAGTTTGACAATTTTTCTGTCTTCAGTTGCATACCTTGGCATGGGGTCAACAATCCTTCTGTAAATATCTCAACAACAAAACATAACACAGCTTCATATACTTATGAAGGAAATCTGCCTTCCTTAGGTTCCATAATATTCTTGACTGTTGCTTTTCAAGAGAATATAGGATTGTGATTATGCCTTCATCTACAGATATCTGTTTCACTAATATCAAATGTACATGCTGCTGCTCTGTTTCCATGCTCTGTTCCTATTTTGGTTCATAATTTATCAATTAAATGCCACACATTAGTGTAATCTTTATGTTATTTTAAATAACAATTAAACCAACAATGTACATAACTCAGTTGCAATAACAATCACATGAATAACTATGGCACAATTTGTTCATGCAATGACAGGTAATGACAACTAAATAACAATTTCTACCTGGTCATTGGCAATTGTAAAGTACCATCAATTTTAAAAAGTATCACAGTATTTGAAATGTAAAAAATGTACATCTGAGAGCCAGTGAAGTATGGTAATAAGAGTTAAGAAGAAAAGGAATTTGGACTGAGAATGTTAGTAAGTGTCCACAAGGATATTGAAGTAGAATTAGGTAATGGTGAACCTTGAGCTGGAGAGGCTGCTTACCCATTTATACACCTCATCTCTCCATTTCCATTTGTCCTTTCCTCTAAATACATAGATAATACAATACTAATAGCATTTATTGAATGAGCCTTATGTTACAGAACAATGTTACACATTGTTCAAAGTGACGTATTTGCATGAATCCTCACAGCACACAGCTAATCTTCAAACAACCCAACCAGGTTGGCCCCATTATTATCCTCACTTTTCTGAGAAAACTGAAGAACAGAGAGATTAAGTTATTCATCTAAGATAATAAGTGGCAGGATCTGGATTTAAATCCAGGCAGTGTGAATATAAAGCCTGTATACATTTGGTCATTATGCTTCTCTATTCATACCTTCCCATTATTTTTTCCCAGCAGGCTCAGGAGATCTGCCAGCAGAAGTGTTTTATACCCTTCCAGAGACTTTATTATTGGCACCCATTTTCTATCCCTTCTTCTGTTGTGCCCTACCTGGTGATCTCATAAATGTAAAGATGGCAAAGACAACAAAAGTTAACATTATAACAGTACTTTCAATTTAAAAAAACACTTATTTACATCATGTAACTTAACTCTCACAACAGCTGCAGAAAGAAGATATGATTTCCTCAATCTTACAAATAAAGATATAGACATATTGATTAAAGTTAAGACTAAGCTGCTATAACAAAGAGCCAAAAAAAAAAAAAAAAAAAATACCATGGATTAAATAAGATAGACATTTGTTCCTCTCACACTTTATAGTATGGAGTTTGAAGGCCCATACTATAAAGTGGCAGAGCAGCTATATGTCATGAAGTCATCTTGGGATTCAGGATTTTCCAGGTTGTTGGTCTGGTATCACCTAGGGTTGTTGCCCTCATCTGCACCCGAGAAGGTAGGTCACCCTCAGGTCCAGGATCCAGCCCAAGAAAAGAGGAAGGAGAAGGAGAAAGAGTCCAGGGCAAGCAATTTCCTCACACATCATCTCTCCTTATATTCCATCAGTGAGAACTTCATCATGAAACCATACTTAGCTGCGAAGGAGGCTGAGAAATGTGGTCTCTAGCTGGGCAGCCACGTGCCCTGGAGAAAGGAAGGCACAGGAGGACAACATTTGGAGGACAACAGATGTTCAGGAAGACTCAGTGACTTTCCAGGGCACTTAGCTAATGAGTTGGAACTTGAACCCAGCCTTCCAACTCTAGACCCAGGGCTGATTTTTCTACATCAAAGCATCTTCACGATGAAAAGGTCTGAGACCCCTTAAACAGCATTTCTACAGAGCAGATCAAACAACTAAATTTAAAGAGAATAAAGCCAATCCTTTTTAGATTAAGGAAAGATGGGCAGAATGGGAAACATGTTCACTCTAATTGGGCAACCGCAGCCCCTGAAGATCAGTTTCTCTCAGAGGTCCTAGCAGAAATGACAAGTAACATAATAGCCTCCAAATTGTACCAGTGCTAATTACACTATCACTGACTTACCCAGATCTTCTTCTTTTTTATACCATTTGGAGTGCCAGCTTTTCAGTCATTTTGGTTTCTCTGCATGTGTAAAGTTCTCGTAAAAATTTGACAATAGATAGGACTGAAAAGGAACAGCTTAACTGAACAGCTGAGCAGCTGTTAGTCAGAGATGGGTAGCACCTGAGAGCTCACTGCGACATTTTTGGAGAGAGAGATATGGAGTGTGAAGTAAGACAGAAGACTCGTACCCCTCAGGCTAGCATTAAATTAAAAAAGATTTGAGGCACACTAAAAGCATGCAAATATTTCATGGTGGCTAACACGTGGAAGCCATTGAGGGCTGGGTAGAAAGCACTGGGATAGATCCATGAGAACTATGTATGTGGACAGAATAGCAAGATGAATGTATCATCATTAATATGACCCCCCTAAAAAAAAGGGTAAAAAGAAATAGTGACTCAGAACACGCCCCCCCCACCACCACCACGACGACCACACACACAGAGCAGAGGAGATTGATTTGACAGAGCCTTCAATCAGCCCTTGAGAGTCTTCTCCATCCCCTTCTCATCAACCCTTTTGGAAAATCTCGAGTTGAGGTTTCCATTTTCATCTTATGCTTAAATCTCCATGAGAATACATTGGACATGCTATCTTCCCTCTTGGACTTTTACTCCCCTCAAACTCTCAGGCCACCCTGAACTGCATCTATTAAATTATAGCTTAGCCACTTTCTGCATCTCTGGTTCCTTCCTCTTTGTTCCTAATTGGGTCTTGCCCCTCCTGGACCATTGCAGCTGCTCGGCCCTGAGCTCATGCTCTCTTGCACGTTCTCTCTCTCCCTGGACTTCAACTGCTTTGTGCCCAGAACTGATTACAAATGACCCCTGCCATCACAGCATGACACTCCAAAGGAAAAATGTCACCTTTCTTGACATGGCATTTCATCAAATAACATGGCACTTTTGTATGTATATTGTGTTTTACATGATGCCAAGTTGGTGGCCTTCAGTGCAGCACTGCCCAGGGGTCTGGCACAGACATAGCCCTCTCATTTCCAGGGGTCACCTCCACTTCAGGGTCTCTTCAAGGTCAGGAATAGAACCTAGTGACTAATACCATTCCATCCAGCCTACAGATGGATAAATGAAGGCCGGAGTGGCAGAATTCCTGAATGATAGTCTTAGAGTGGATAGCCTAGAGCAGTGTTGCCCAAACTCTAATGTGCCTATGAATTAGCTGAGGTTTCAGATTCTGCATTTCTAACAAGCTCCCAGGGTTTGCTGCTCTGGTCCCTACAAGTGGTGACTCCTTATATCACCCCTCGTTGTACCAACTTCTTAGTTTATTGAATATATTTGTGGAATTCTCTATTTCAATTCTGTGACAAAGCGTGCTTTATAAATATGAGGTGACATGTGAAGTGATTCTAAAATTACGGATTTAGTATTCACATTTTAGTGCTAAGCATCCAAAGTTTTCCATTTACCCCCCTTTTCTCAACCATTACATGAATTTTATAAAGACGTTTACTTCAAGGCCTAACATACTTTTTGATAACCTGAACTTAAAATTTTTTGTCATCACTTGCCATAGTTTACCTTAGGAAATCTTGCTCACATCAGTGAAGTTTATTTTTAAATATGGGGGAAAAAACAGAAGAAAATTATTCTCTAGAATTAATACTCTTTATTACAGTTTTGAGTTTTTAAGCCACCCTTAGTCATGTGGATAATTTTCCACAAGAACTTTATTTCCTCCAATTGCTCCAGATAACTTATAGCACATAAGTTCCTTATCTTCCATTCAATATGTTGTTTTCACTTTGATCCTCTGTAGTGAAAGGCATTTTTCAGTGCCCATTCTGAGGCAGCTGACAGATCCCAACAGTTCTCTAGGAATATCTTTTAATCATAGAACCTGCAAGGTGACTGATTTTATAAAACAAATGGGCTGCTTATGACTTTAAATTACAGGTCTGGCTTTTCAAATCACCTACAGGTATTCACAAATGGTCTCACTAAAAAGCGACATATCTGTTAAGGTAAATTACCCTGAAAATGGGACATAATACCTTTTCCACTTCTACTCCTCCTCTTAGGGAGATTAAAACAACAGTCTCATTTCAATAAAAGCTAAACCAGAAAGATATTTTTTCATCAACAATTTAAGATAATTACTCCTGACAGTGTAGCAGATATTAATTTTCTTTATCCAATGAGCATTAACTTTCTCACCACTAAAAATACACTGCAAAATGCCCCTTGGTTTCTTTAAAATTAAAGACTTTTCTTCCAAGCAATTTAATCAGTAGATTTTATTTGCTTGGCCCAATGTCAGCTCTTTTTCTATTTCTTAAAGTTTCTTAAGTCATGTCATCTGCTACCAGATTATGTTTTACTAACTTTCTAGCAGTAAAATGGATATTTCTTTATCCTTTAGCATGTGGTGTAATGTGTGATTAAATTCAGGGTATATCTGAGCGCCTATGTAAACAAAATGATATTATTTAGACCCTGGATAAATAAAGGTCGTTAATAACAACTGGCCGCATGAAACAACAGCCAATCTGTTGCCTATTTCAGTTACCCATTCATGTATTAAACATTTTTTGAATGCCTATGATATGACTGACACTGTGAAAGTCACTTGGGATCTAAAGATAAATGGAGCATGATCTCCATTTTCAAGATGTTCAAAGTCTATGGGAGAGTAAGACTAGTTAGGACAATTGTCCTTCAATGTAATAAGCACTACTATAGAAGAACGCTGTGTTTCTGTGGGAGCACAATGGAGGAGCATCTAACTATAGAGTTCAAGGAAGTATTATATAGAAGATACCTGAACTTGATAGGGAAGAGTTAGCCATTCCTAGAGAGGTAGAAGGGGAAATGGCATACCTGACCAGGAGAACAGCACCTTGAAAGATCAAGAATTTATGGGGCAATGTACTTCATGTACTTCAGAATAGTTGGGAATGGAAAAGTGAGAAGGAATTGAAAAGAGATTTGCCTAGAGAAGCATTGGAAAGTGGGTAGAAAAGATTCAATCCCAGTCTTTCCAACTCCAAACACTGGTGTTTCTACCATACTAAGCTGTGCAAGGCAAGTATATGACAAATCATATGCAACATACATTTCATAGGAGGCTGGAGGAGGCAGAGGTTACTTTAGGTTGGATCAATCAGGGATGGCTCCATGGAGTAAGAAGAAACTGCACTACATCTGTTTCACATTGAACAGTTGGACACTGTCATGGAGAGTGATCCTGTATCATTTCTCTCCTTTTTCCCGCTGGATCATTTCCAATAACATATAATAGTGCTTTTCATCTTTAGAAAAAGGTCCTTGACTCCACATACCACACCCTATTTCCCAGACCCTCTTCCTATATAATTTCTTGAAAGGGTCTTTTACACCAGACATTTTGCACTTCCTAACTTCTAGTTCTATCCTCAACCACTCTAGACTGGCTTCCCACCATCAACCTCATAAAAAGTCTCTTGTCAAGGTCACCGATGCTGCCACGGTTATTCCATGTGTCAGTAGCATTTAAAATGGTGGCCACTCCTTCCTTCTTGAACAGCTCTTCTCTTTTGGCTTCTTTGACCTCATGTTCTCCCAATTTTCTTTCTATTTCCCCTCCCACTCCTTCTCAAACACCTTCCTTACTCAACCACTAAATATTGAGGAATCTTACGGCTCATTCTTAGGCTCACTTCTCCATTCTCTACTTTCTCTTCCTAGATAATATCAACAATTATTTTGGAGTTAAATATAACTATTATTCTATTGACTCTGAAAATGCCTACCTCCTCTGAAATCCAGAGGGAAATGTCTAAATTCCTACTTAACATCTTCACTTGAAATTCTCATAAACAACTCAGATTACTATTCCCAAAGCAGAATTAATTATCTCCCTATTTTGCCCTCTACCTCCAATCTTACCCATCCCATTAGCTATTCACCCAGGAAAATCATGGGGTAGCAAGAAGGAACAAAGGAAGACCGGAAGCAGCAATTTAAACAGGGCCAATTATGGAAAAGACAAAATCGGTATTTAATGACAATGTATCAGATAGACTAGCACTAGTTTCTATAACAAACAAACCCTAAAATTCCAGTGGCTTAATACAAGAGAAGTTTATGGCACTGTCCAAATATGTGTTTATGTACTGTCCTCACATGGTTATTTAGGATAGGCATCTCCCATCCTGTGGCTTTACCATCACTTTGAGCTTCAGAGTTCTTTGACTCTAGCTATACATCCTGAGAAGAAAGAGCAGAATATACACAATCATTTCTTAAAACTCCAGCTTCTGAAGCAGGCAATTTCTGCTCACGTTCTATTGGTGAAACCTAGTCACAAGACCCAACTTTGATTCAAGAGGATCTGGGTAATGTAGTCTCTGGCTCATCAGCTGCCTGCTGTGTAAACGTATGGTAGACAGCCACTTATTTCTGCCACAGCTACTTAAACGAAAGAACTTAGGATTGCAGTTTATCGGGAGAATTAAAGATCTGAGGACAAATTAACAAATTTAAAATAAAACAATAATTTTTCATGGGAGGAAAGAAAAGAAATAGATGATTATAAGAAGACATTGAGGGGAAATGAGATGTTAAAGTACTACAATATTTTATGAGGGTATTTCATATCTCATACTTTCCCTAGTCAGCTTACCTGAAGCTCCTGGCTCTTCGGACTCCTGTGGGCTGTAACTCTTTAGGATATGAAGAAGGACAATTCCACCATGAGACCACAATGTAAGAAAAACTGAAAGCTGAATTTCTACTACCTCCTGCCAGTGTTTTTAAATGAATGCACACACGAATATTTTATGACAGTTGCAAGAAAAGGATAAATAATGAAGTAAATCCAAAAAAAAAAAAAAACATGTTGTCAGCTAATTATTCTCTGCCACTCTCTTATGTTCCCTTAAGTGTCTATTACAAAAAATATTTTTAGTAAATGTAGTTTTCAAGATAGCCTGACATTTTGCCTAGGGACTTGGAAGCCCTATATAATGAGCTACCAGAGAATGGGATGACAGGCAATGAAGAATTAAATACTCTAAACCTCCCTTTCTCCTCTTCGACTTCATGTTCTTATTATACAGAACTGGATCATGAATGTGGTGAGAACATTATTCAAGAATAGTGACAGATTAGCTGACAAAGTATATCCCCCTGGTTTGGAGAAGATAGAAAATTACAAGGTCATAACAAGGCATAACTCATAGAGGGCACATCAGAGTCACAAGCAATGACCAGATAGGCAGCCAGAAGCCTTCTGCCTCTGAGAAGTTTGGCTTTCCCACAGAATCAAGAAATTAGGACACTGGTCACACCAGAATAGAGAACATGGGCTAGAGAGGGGTAGGTGGTGTCATGTCAGGTGAAGATCAGTTGAGTCCCCAACTGTGATATGTGAACGTCTAAATCTTCATCAAGACAAAGATTTAGGGCATAATTTGGCTTTAATGAGATATTCTGTGACTTGTTAGAAATGAAAAGTAAATAGCTGCTGGCAGCTTTCCATGAGTCAGGGTGGCTGTGGGACATGTTCTCACCCACTTAGTTGCCACAAAGACTTCCAACTTGGTTACCATAGAGACAGCATAGAAATCAAAGGCCTCATGTAAATTATTAAAACCTATTTATCCAAGTAGGAGAGAGCCTGATAATTTCAATAGTTTTACATTGAGACTGGTGATACTTATCTTAGGACAAAAAGGAATTAAAATATTTCCCTACATAGTTTCTGAGCTGTGACACTAGGTTTATCTCAGTATATTCACTATTAGTTTAGATCCAGAACTTTTTATTGCACAGTAACTTCTGTAGCTTAATGCTTTGAATTTATCAATGTATATATGTGTGATTTATAATATATATTGGACTCACACATGATAAATGTGTTAACCACCTCCCCAAATAATCTATGTTCTATTCCAGCACAGTGTTGGAAGATGGCATAAGATAGGAATAATTCATTGACAGGAAAATCTGCCATTTGACTAATATCCAGTGCTGTCATTAACTTGTTTATTAAATATGGTCATGAACATAGAACAGAAATCTTTTGCACAAGAGGACACCCTGTTCAAAGGTTATTCCCCAGAAATCTAGAGCCGTTGCATGGGCCCTGGGTATTCAGTATCACTAAAATGAGCTAAAGAACAATCAGTGTCCATAGCCAAATATCCTTGCTTAGGCCAAGTAGAAAATTTCCTATATGGTATGAACTGGTATCATCCCAAGTCCCACCAACCTGAAAGTATCTGCCTCACTGGCCTAATAAACTCTGTTTTTTTCTAGCAACTCAGCCTGAATCCATTGTCCTACAGTCATTCTTTTGCTTCAGACAGCTAATATCTCCAGAGAAATGGAGAAATGAAAGTCCAAACCTAAAGAAGCCATTTTGGTTGTTGACAGAGAAAACACAGGGCCATCAAACAGATATCATGGACCAAAGCAAATCCTCATAAGACTCATCAAGAAATAATGGATAAACAAGAGGTTTTCCTCTGAGAGGAAAGGGAAGGCAGGAAAATGGCATGAAGTTCAAGAAATCCTTATCTCTTAGGTCTTTTCTCTTAGAAACTGAGACCTTACAAGCAGTGAAGATTAATTAAATTTACTAAAAACAATGGGAATCCATTCCCCTAGCATCCAATTTCCCTCTCTGACAGTCCCCTCCTTTTCCTATCCTTTTCCCCAGATCCTCAACATACTCTCATTTCGATGTACTAACTTCAACATGTACTACCTCTGTAAAAGAAAAATATCATGAGTAGTGGAAACTTCCAATATTCATTCATCCTCCCTCTTCAAACAGAGCATCCCAATTTTGTTTTGGGAGGCAAAATGACCAGTGAAAAATATTCACCTCCCGTGGAATGACCATGGAACACAGTTCTGGCCAATGAAATAAGAGCACAGTAGAGAAGCTCTTTTTTTCCTGATAAAAAGGGTAAGAATTAGTTGGTATAAACCTTCTACTCTTGCCCTTTCCTCCTTTCTGCTAGAATGGAGGCACAAAGCTACATTTGGCCAAGGGTTAGGAGAACTTCACTATCCTCTTACAATCAACAGTAGGAATCCCATGCCCCAGCGGTGATAGTGGGAAGCTAGAAAGAGCCTTGGTCTGTGAAGTTTCCATTGAAGACCAAGCCTGGACTGCCCACCTTCAGATTACTTGTTATATGGAAACAATAAAGCCCTTTTTGATTAAGACATTATATCTACTTTATGCTCCTAAAGGTAATTTTGTCTGATATGCCATAGCTGTTACTTGACAGCGTGAGAATTTCCATGAGATGAGACAAAGAATCAAATATGAGGGAGTGGTGTGAGTATAATGATGTGAGGTACCCGAAGGTACAGGTCTATAGCAATTCGTGAGCTGTGGCTAATTGTTTGGCAGGGTAGTTAGGGATGTGGAAGAAACAAGGTTAGAAAATTGGTGACTAGGAGGTCTAAAAAAGAGGTATGTGAACAGACATTTTTGCATAGGCAGAGTGCAAAGGTATTATTATGTCACATGTGAATGATATTGGGGGGGAATTTTAACATTCAGGCAGTTTGGATGACCAGTTCATGAACAGTAGTCTGCCTCTTTCCCAACCACCCCTGTTTTTGCCCAGCAGGCTCATGATCAAAGTGGCCATGGCACCAAGGACAGAAGTTAGTCATGGGCTCAGCAACACTGACTTCCACTCATCAAGGCCACCCTGGCTATGCCCACCGCTGAGTGCCCAATCTGCCAATAACTAGCAACTGTGTAAATAAGCTTAGAAGCAGATCCTCCCAGAGGCAAGCCTTGAGATGTGGCCCCAGCCAATAGCTTCACTGCAACCTCATGATAGACCCTGAGATAGAATCATCCAGCTAAGAAACTTCTCCGTTTTTGACTCATAGAAACTCTAATATAATATATGCTTATTATCTTAAACTATTACTTTTGGAGTAATATGTCTCACAGAAATAGATAACGTACACCTAGCATGAAAACACTTGATCAGGGAGTCCCAAATAACTTAGATGTGTTAATGCTAAGTATCTCCAAGAGATGCACTCCCTACTTTCTTTATTTTAATTTTCTATCTTGGTACTTTTTTTTTTTTTAAATTCTTACATTATGTGACAAATAGAACTATGCCTTATGTTTATAGTTATGAAGCTGGTTTCTAAAAATGACACATTCTTTTTTTTTTATTTCCCCAGAAAATTATATCTGGACATTAACAATTTGGGGAAAGGGACAGTTACTGTCTATGCGCCATCCTTTTCATTTGTCAGCCAAAGCACTATAATGATGATAGAAACTTACAAAAATAAAAGAGAGAGGAGGATCAGAGCCATAGGAACAGCTGTGTGATGTCTCTGACTCAGAAATAGCCATGAAAAAAGAAAATGTATGATGGGTATTACTGTTAAAATTGAGAATTTATAAAATTGTGACAAAATGGGGATGAACAGGAACATCTTGACTTCTATTTTTCGCTCATCCTAATTGATTTCCCTTCCTGTGGAACAGAGCTCTGCCACCTCCGAGTGACCAATGGACTCTGCCCTGAAATCAAACACAACATCTACAGCTTTTTTAAACAGCAATATTTTTTCATTCATGTGTCAGTCCCCTGCTAGCTGACACTCAAATAGAAACCACAATCTCTTCTAACAGGTTTATTTCCAGGTATAAATCTATGTCTTTTTAATTGCATTTTTGTTGTTGTTATTGTTCAGAGAAAGATCAATTCCATGACCTTGCAATATAATTTTCCTCTTTGATTTTCTAACAAAGAAAATAGGCTCTTGGAGAAACCATCACTGTGGACAAGCTTCTTTTATCAGAAAGCTAGTCTCCTTTCTCTCCTACCTAGTAAGATGCAGATCTTGTACCACATTAGCTCCAGAACTGGTATCCTTATCTCAAGTCTTAAAGATTTTATCTATTTCATTTTCTATCTTACATCTGCAATTATTCACTACAAATTACTTGCAAATAACCCTTGGTCACTTAATTTACTTCTAGATGTCAAGAGAGCATTCTAATTTTTACCTCAATATGTATCCTACAGGAATTGACTTTAATTTTAAAATGATCCACATTCTTCACTGTGGCAGTTGTCACATTTCTGCAAAGAATTTATTAAACTACCCATTGGCATGATTTTCAGATCTAGTAGTATCAAGTTGTTGGTGAGCTAAAATCAATTTACCACGTAATGAGACAATCTTCTTTGCCAATTTCCCTAATTAGCATTCTCCATATTTAATGGAAATTATGACCTCAGCTTTCTATCTTCCTCTAAGCAAATGATTAAAGACAAAACACTGACCTTGGGTCTCCAAGATCCAGTTTTCTAAATTTTCCAAACTTCACTCAATGTCACCTTTCCTTGCTCTATCCATGACTGACTCATAGAAGCCCGATAGCTACACTACCATCTGAAGCAGCCACAGAATTAATAATTAAGATACATAACTAGGTTAACACCATTGCTTCTAAGCTTGGAGCAATGTCTGAGATAAGAATCACAGGGGAGAGAAAGCACACAGGAAATGCAATTTCTTATTATTATATTTAGCATATGTGTATAAATGCATGGTGTACTGGTTTCCTCAGGTAGTAGTAACAAATTACCATGAACTTGGTGCCTTCAAAGAACAGAAATTTATTCTTTCACAATTTGGAGTCCAGAAGTCTGAAATCAAGTGTCGATGCGGATGCACTCCCTCAGCAGGTTGCACAGGAGTATCCTTCCTTGTCTCTTCCCACTTTGGGTGGTTCCAGGCATTCTTTGACTTGAGGCCACATCACTCCAGTATCTGCCTCCACGTTCACATTGCCTCCTTCTCTCCTCTGTGTCTTCTCCTCTTCTATCTGTCTCAAATCTCCCTCTGCCTTTCTCTTATAAAGACACTTGTCATTGGACTTAAGACCCATCTGCGTAACCAGGATGATCTCCTCATCTCAACATCCTTAACTTAATTATATCTGCAAAGGTTCCAGGAATTTGACATGGATATCTTTTAGGGGACCATTTTTCAGCTGCACAAACATGAGTATATGGATGAAGGTGCAGACAGTACACATAGGGAAACCCATTTCTGGTGCTGGTTGAAAAATGGGATAGTGGATCAGTAAAGTATAACCATAGCAATTTAGCATTTGTTGATGTCTTCTTTGTGCTCATGTGTGATTCTGTGAGAATACAAAACTGTAAAATTTTGGTGGAATTTTCAAAATGCTATAATAGAATAACATACACTTAATGCTATAACCCTGTTAATGCAACAGAGAGGAAAAGAGGAGCAAAAAGAACATATAGGTATATGAGTCAGAAAGAACTAGGTTTAAATCCTGGCTATACTGAACTCTAGTCCTACGATCATGGATAAATTCACTTAAGTTCTTTATTTTTTACTAGTTAATATTATACTAAATCTTGTGGTTATGACAATAGTTTGGAGAGATGCATGGAGAGGCAAACTAACTACTGAAGCAGAGCTTAAAATGGTCCAGGGGAGTAAGGAGATTTAAAAGATTCAGCACCTACTCATTAGTACTCAGGTATGAGCTGTGATCAAAAGATACGGTGAATGTTTAAATAAAAAAAATTATTATAGTAAAAGCCACATTGCCATTAATCCCTCTCAAAATACTGCCCCCCCCCCTTGCTTCAAACACACTTATCCCATCATCCTTGCCACTCTCTGAAGCAGTTCTGGAAGTCCTCTTTCATGAGTGTCTTTACTTCATCCTTCATCATGACAATGTTCCATGTCATACATCACTTCTGGTACAGCAATTTCTGTCAAATAAAAAAATTACAGTGTGTCCTCATCCACCTTATTCCCTGGATCTGGCACCGTGCAACTTCTGGCTCTTCCCCAAAGTCAAAATGACCATGAAAGGAAAATATTTTGAATCGATTCAGGTCATCAAGGCAGCCACAACAGTGCAACTAAAGACACTCGCAAAAGAGGACTTCCAGAACTGCTTCAGAAAGTGGAAAGAATGATGGGATAAGAGTGTTTGAAGTGTTTGTGTGGGGGGGTATTTTGAAGGGGATTAATGGCAATGTGTCTTTTACTGTAATATATTTGTTTATTTACATGTTTACTGTATTTTTTATCATAACTCATATGTTATACTTTCTATTTGCATCCTTACATCAATGCTAAGCTATAGTTGTGGTATCTGCAATTTGTAGGTGAGCAAAAGAAACTCAGAGAAGGTGAGTAACTTGCCCAGAGTCTCACAGCTATTAACTAACACAGATTAAATCCAAATGCACATTATTCTGACTACAAAGTCTATTGAAATGAGAAAAATAAAAAGGATGTGTTAACTAACCTTATTGGGGTAATCATTTCACAATGTATATATACATATCTAATCATTACATTGCATGCCTTCAACTTACACTATGTTTAATGTGAATTATATCTCAACAAAACTGGGGAGGGAAAGAATTGTAAATATGCCACTTTGTGCAATCAACGGGCATTTCATGTTCAGGTTATGGATAGAATATAATTCTCAGTGTGGGGGGAGGAGGAGGGTAAGGAAAAGCACAAGGGCTTTCAAAGCAATGCAAGTACTTGAAAATCTAAATCAGTATCTAAAACGGTTGGTTTTAATTCCAATAAAGAATTAAATATGAGCGCTTGGAAATCAATCAATCAATGATAAAGCTGATAGATTAAAGCTCACTACCTGAAATATTTATTCAAATGTCATATGTGAGATGTTTACTATGTTTAATGAGAGGTCCTGAAACATGTAAGAGGATGGATAAGACACAGATCTTGTCCTCAAGAAGCAGCTAAAAATACACTAAGATTAGTCATCTGGAGGCTTAGCTGTGCAGTAATAGGAGTCCAGCCTAGCATCAAATTAGGAAACTCCTAGTTATCTCCTACCTCAAATTTGAATATCTAGGAGTAAAGGGTCCTCATTAAGCACATGGCTGCATCCTTTATACTTTGTTTCCATTCCACAGGATTGTCCCACCTTGACTAGAACCTGCTACCCAGTCTTTCTGCTAATTCCACATTTCCCCAACTACCTACGACCACTCTGAAGAGAGGGATTCAAGCAGTGATCTTCAGTTCCAACCCATGAGCTAGGGAAACCCACTTATATGGTTAGTTCTTGTCAGTTCCCTTGGGAGTTGTAACCAGCTACTGGTTTTTCTCACATGGAGGCAAGACCCGTATGTCAGTCAAGATTGGGGTATCTTCACACTTTCGTAGTTCAAGCCAGTTGCTTGGGTAGTGACACCAGCCTGGATTTGATTGAGGTTTTTTCTATAATTTTTCAGGCTTTGTTGTACGGGGAAAGCACCTGCCACTTCTTCTCTACTGAGGCTTTCCTTATTCCTATTGATCCAGTCCTCTCCCAGTATGCTGCCTAGTGGGACTGGGTGGAGGGGTATAACAAGTGAATGAGATGAACAGGGAGATGTATAACAAATGAAATGATCAAGGATGTGTATAATGAATGAATGAAATACACAGAAGTGTATAACAAATATGTGAAATAAACAAGGAGGCGTATAATAAATGAATTAAATGAACAAAGAAGAAAATAATGAATGCATGAAATGAGCAGGGTAATGAATAACAAATGAGTTACATGAGCAAGGTAGTATAAAAAAATCAGTGAAAAGAACAAGATGTATAACAAATGAACTAAATGAACAGGGAGGAATATAATGAATGAATGAAAAGGGTAGTGCATAACATGAGTGAAATGAACAAGGGGATTAAGTGTTTTTGAGATCTCAGTAAGGACAGAGGGTAGAGTTATACAGGCTGAGACAAGTACATGGGCTGCAGCAAAATAATAGAGTAGCTATATTTAGAGGAGTTCTTTCTGTGTCCTTAAATGTTTGTCTTCACATTTGTGAGTCAACTTCCATTGTGTATTTCAAGAAACGTTTTTTGTCAAATTATTGTCTCAGGTCAGCATAAATAAAGGTAGGGTTAACACTCAAAAGAGCAAAGCATCTGTGATTTTAAAAATAAACTATTTCTCAATAAAGATGAATAAGTTAAATTGTTTTGTAGATGTTCTGCTTGACCATATTGATTTGTTAGGTGGGTTGCTTTTTTTTAACAATAGTAGAGACAGTGACCCTAAGAGTCTCAGAATTAATCATGGCAAATCTCAATAGTATACCATTTCAGAAAATGCTCTGACATATATTTGTTTCAAATGCAGTCTCCATCACCTAAAATTTACAGCTACCCAACACACTTGTGCCTTCTGTGATTCAGTGTCAGTGGTAATTTTCTTGAGTTTTGTAATCTTTATTATTAACAGAGTCAAATCCAAAGAGGAGGAAAAACAAGTACAGGGTATGTGTCTCCTGTCACACTCCATAGACTGTCAGTATAAATTACCCAGATGCCAACATATAATTATAAAACAGTGTTTATAACTAATGCCAAAGTATCCAATCCAGTTTAGGGATTAGACCATCCTGTCCCATTACTTTACTTATTTTCTTTTCATTGTAGTGTTTATCATCATCCCCAAATATTAGATTAGCAAAAAGGAGACTCAAACTAGTCTACTAAGAACTTAGGGTTTCACAGAAGATGGTTGGTTAAGACGGAAGCAATTGACTAAGAGGACAATTTTGATTATGCACGAATTTCAACTAGCCAGGCTTCTCCTGTGTTCATCTGTGTTGGTTAGCATAGTCATGCCTTCCAGATTCTCCATAAAGGAGTGCTTGTAATGAGGCCTTTTCCCACCTCTAAGATGTGGCCAGGGTGACATGGCATGACTTAGGTGGGCAAAAGGACATAGTTATGCTAATTCCACACCAAAGCAAAAGGAGTAAAAATGGATTCAAGCTCTACAATTCCCATGACTCACAGATCGTATGAAAACCACACCCAAAATGTACCCCCATCCCAATCTACTGAACTGCCCTGAAGGCTTCATCAAGAAACCTTTCTAGTAACAGCACCCAGAAAATGTCACTCAAAGTCAGTCAACATCCTTCCCTGCCATGGGAAGAACAGCACACTTATTCAACATGCATTTAGGAGATTTCACCTTTCCCATTTCTTTTGTTGGCATTTTCCAAGCAAGTGTGTCTGAGGATGAACTTTAAAGTGTGATTTGATTACTGATGTTTTCTTGGATTTTTACATTTGTTGTTAGGCATTGCTTCACTCTGTCCACTGAGTCAGCAGAGTGTTAATTTGGGACTTGTAATGCAAGGGGAGATAAAAATAACAGTCATAATAACTGCCTTTTTGCATTTACCAAGAATTTGTCAGGTTCTTTGTGGTTTGTTACATGAGCTGATCACAGCAAGGCACACGAGGAAAGAGCTCTATTTTTCTCCCATTACTTGCATGCTACATCAAAGCTTCCGGGCCATGTCGGGCATCTCCCACCGCTTTCATTCACTTTAAGACTCACTCTCAGGAATGAAAAAATCCAGTAGAGTCATACCAAAACATCAATATCATATCTAATTTGCAATTTCTTTTATTCTCCTTAATTCAGTTCTGGCCCATGGGTCAAACCCCTGCCGTATGTATGTATGTAGGTCCGTGATCTGCTCTCTCACATTTTTTCCACATTTTACCCTCCATCTTCCCCCTCTCCCAGCCTCAGGGATATAGGGAATAAGAGGGCCAAGTATAGAAATAATAAGAGGGCGAAGTACAGAAATTTCCACTGAGACGACCTCAGCTAGACACCAAGCCCTTAGGTAACGTAGGTATCCATCCTTCAGAACCTCCCCCAGCTGTGTGGAACTCTGTAGTGTCCAATTCTTTGACATGAGCACTGTGCTCTCAGAATAGCCTCTTTCAATCTCCCCGACCTCTTGTCCTCAGCAGTCTGACCCTTGACCTCTAACTGCTGGTTTGTCCCTTCCCTTGTGGGTGGTCTTTTGGGGAGAATCCCCTCAAGATGGCTGGAGCCCTGTTACCTTCTACTGGATCCTCATAGCTGTGGGAATTCAAGCATCATTATAGGTTGGCCCAGCTCCAGTTCTCCCTCCTTCTCTGCTATTGTGGGATGCTCTACACAGTCTCCTACCTTTACAACTTTCCAGGTGGGGCATAGGCATCACTCCTAGGGACACCTGAGCTTTCCCAAGACCTCTCTGTCCATGCCCCATTCCAACAGTAACACTACCCAACAGGCCCCTACCAGGACTAAGAGACCAGTCACCCCTTCTGTAGACACTGCCAGTCTCTATAGGGGTCCTCTTGGGGCTCATCACTTGCTGGGGTTAGGGGAGAGGTGTTGGGAACACCCTGCGAAAAAAAAGCCTAAGAGTTCTGCATTTGTATAGATTTCTTCCAATAAACACCTTTTAAATTATTTTATTTATTTATTTATTTATTTAATAAGCTAAAGATGTGTGATGGGGGTTGTTATTTACCGGACCAAATTTTTCATCTCTTACTAAGACTAGCTTGGATGTGTCTCTTATTTGTATTTATAATGTAAAAATACTTATTCCCTATTCTAAGATTTGGGCTTCATCCAAATTCTAAGAATTTGACTTCTGTGTACATAAACAATCCAGACGTCTATTTCCCTTTCTTGCTCATATTTCAGGTTCTGCTCACATATCCAGACAAATATAGTGTTTTATACAGCCCCTACATGGCCACCCAGGAATAGTCTTCAACATCAAGTGTTCCTCTTCCACCTCTCCTAACTCCCCACAGGGCAACTACTCACAGTCCCAGGGGCCACACTTGGAAATCCCAACTGTGCGTACTCGGTAGGTTGGACCTTCCATCTCTCCAGACTGCCACAACAGGCTGACCATATATGAATTTCTTCATTAAAAATTTAAGGCAAGTTTTTAAAGGAAATTCCAATGTGGGGAGAGGGAGAGATTAAGTTCTCACTCACTTCCCAGAGTCTAGAGAGAAATCAGCCCTTCACAACAGGATTATTCATGGATTCCCTCCAGATCATGACTCAGCAGCTCTGCTCTGACGTTCCTACTTCTCACTCTACCAATCACTTCTTTTTTGTCAGTTTCCATTTGTGAATTCCACTCACGGCTTAGTCAAGCTAATGCTCTTCACTGGGAGGAATCAAACTTCCTGGATCTTACTCAATAAATATATTTGTTTAGTGAGTTTTAGTATAACTTACTGAAAAAGGGACATTTTGCAAATATGGTTAAATCCCCACAACCTCACCACCCCAAACTCCAGGCCCCTCCCATAGGCCACCCGCTAGGGGAAACTGCTCTGCAGGATGTTGTGTGATGCCTCACATATTTTTTTCTTACGCCTCAATTATTCAGGCTGGAGTAGCCTGCGGTTTGCTTTCCCAAGAAACCAGCAGGATTTCCATGCTTCTGAAAACAGTCTGGGGGAGGGGAAAGAATCTGGCTTCCCGATGCCATTGTAAAAAGTGGACACAGGCTCTTCCAGGTTGGGTTTCCATGATGATCGCCCACTCAATAATTTATTTATTTATCAATAAGTGTATGGGCCAAGCACAGTTCTAGGGTTTGGTAAAGAGCAAGACTGGCAAGTCCCCACTCTTGAGGAGCTTGCATTCTAGTTGGGAGAGAGAGACAGTAAACATACAAACAAATAGATCAGATAACATCAGATAATGGGTAAGTGTGCTGAATAGAAAAGGGGGAGAAAACTAGGACTGTAGGATAGAAAATGATGAGAAGGAAGATGGATGATTTAGTTGGATGGGGTGGTCAGGCCCTTTCTCTCCCAGGAGTGATAATATACCTAGGACTTAGCTGATAAGAAGGAGCCAGCCTAGGGAAGAATATTCCAGAGGGGGCCAAAAATGTCAAGGCATAGAGCCAACAGTAAACTCAGAGGGTTCATGAAATGAAAGGAGAACACTTGTGCCAGAGCCCAGGAGGAGGTGAGATGGTAAAGAGAAGCAGGGCCAGAGCCTGTGGGGCTTGTGAGATTAGACACATGCAGTCCGTGCAGGTGGCATCAGGCGTGGGGTAGATGGGCTCAGACTGAACATCTGCCCTTACTGCCATAATCAGTAATACAGGCCCTCTGACCCTAGAACCCAGTAAGGCATTGATGTGCAGGGCAGAGCTGGGCTCCTTTCCTGCTTGCCCTGGAGGCTACAAAATCAAGAACTGGGCCTTGTATACCTTAGTGACACAATTCAGTCGTTTTCACAAGAGACATTAAATACTCCATTCTAAGGGCCCAATAAAGTTCTTTTCAAACGTTTTGGTTCCAGTTAGTCTCTTTCTGGGAAAAGAGGAATGGGATGGTCCAGTTTCATTATTATCTATACATTCCTTTATTTAATCCCCCAGCAACTCAAGGAGGTGGGTGTCACTGACCCTGTTTTTCAGGCAAACAATCTTAGGCTCAGAAAGCTTCAACTCCCTAGTAGGGTACATAGCCACACCCAAAATCAAACACATTACTATTTCAGTGAAATACAAATATTTATACTAGTGGGATAAATAAAGTTCATAAGTACCATCACATCAGTTCTAGTCCGGTATCATTACCAAAGGACTTACTTTAAAAAAAACCAAACAAGCTCTTGTTTCAATGCTTTTTGGAACAAGAGATTTTGAATCTATAGTTGGATGACCCCATTGTGTTCATCTGTTAAATGGGCAATAAATCTGGGTCACAGACTTCATGGGACGAACAAACAAGATAACAAGATTTATAATATTACTAAATATTTACCATATGTTAAGCACTGTTCTAAGTTTGTCTAAATTCTCACACTCTAGGAAGCAGATGGGTACTTTTCTCTTTTTCTTTTAAATTTATTTTCCAATTACAGTTATCTTACAATATTATATTAGTTTCAGGTGCACAGCATAGTATTAGGTTGGTGCAAAAGTAATTGCTGTTTGAAAGGTTAAAAATAATTTCAAAAACAGCAATTACTTTTGCATCAACCTAATAATTAGGCAGTTATATAACTATTCACTTTTAACAAAGGAAATGAGGCACAAAAAGGTTAAGTAACCCGCAGAGCCAGAATTTCAACGTAGGCAGCCTTTCACCAGTGAGGAGCTTGCATTCTAGTTGGGGGAGAGAGATAGTAAACATATAAACAAATAGATCAGATAACATCAGATAATGAGTAAGTGCTGAATAGAAAAGGGGGAGAAAAGTGCTTCAGCCACTATCCTGCATTGTGTCATGTAGATGGAAAACAATGAATTTCAAAAATGAAAAATGGTAGCGCTACACTTAACAGCTCTACCCAATGCAAGGTATTCAACAAAAGAGGAAGGACACTGGTAACTCCCAGGAAATGTGCTCCCCACTGCAACCCAAGAGCAGGTGCAAAAGAGCACACATTGTGGGGTGAGGGCCCGGCAGCCCATTGGCTTAAGGTTGGACCCACACCTATGACACTACACCAACAAGATTCTAAATGGTCAGATCCATGGATGCCAAGCTCATATGTGACCTCCAGATGTGAGGCACCCCAGGATGTCCTCTCTGGTGACATAGGAATACCGAGACGAGAAGAAAACAAGGTGGATTAAGGAGACATACATATTTAAGGCTGGCTATATCTTGCTCTTAAAGGAAAAAGTGACATTCACTCACTCAAGCTGAAACACTTTTAGAATCACATTCATAGCACGGAGATATTGCTTGAAAATACAAAAATTGACATTTGACATTTGCTCATAGTTCAGCTTGTTCTTTATTTAGCAAATAATTTCAGAAGAAGCCTGAGGCCTCTGGGTAGATAAAATGTTTTTTCCTGCTTATCTCACTTTCAGGTTTCGTGCTGTGGAAATATGAGGTGTGCGTGTGTGTGTGTGTGTGTGTGTGTGTGTGTGTGTGTGTGTTTGCCACAGAAAGAGTCCTTGTCCTTGCAAAGAATCAGAAATCACACTTTGTCTGTAAACTTATGAAAAAATGCTAGCTCAGAATCTAGCCTTCAACCATGAGTTTTTCATCATTATACACATAAAATACAACCAACTGATAAATCCTAGCTGAGCCCTTTGCAGGTATTATGGTGGAGAAGTCGCAGGATGCTGCCAGGTGGGTGTTAACATTTTACAGAAAATAAACCAAGTTGTCTTTTAGCTCTGGGCAAAACTCTGAGCCTGCTGTTTTGCATGATTACCTCATATTTCATGCAATGACACCAAAACCTTGAGTCACCATTATTCCCGTGTGACAGGCATACAGACTGAGGCTCAAATACAGAAAGTAGCCAGTCATGAGGGGCAAGGCTTTAGGGGTGGGTGGCCTGGTTTGACTGCACTGGCAAAACGGACATCTCAGTTTTTTAAATCTCTCCAGGCCTCATTTTCCTCCTCTGCAGAATGGGCTACACCAGTTCCTCACAGTGGAGCATGTCAAACTTTCATGTGCATACAAATGACCTGGGATCTTAGTAAAATGCAGGCTCTGATTCAGGGGGTCTGGGGCAGGGCCTGAGAGGCTGCATTTCTCACAAGTTCCCTGGGATGCCTGTGCTGCTGGTCTGTGGACCGTATTTCGAGAAGCAAAGAATCACTGGGTTCTTGTTTTAAGACTTAAATGAGATCATGTATAGCAAGTTGTCAGCACAGTGCCTGGAACATAGTAATTTAGTATTAGTATTATTGTGTTAGTGCTAGTATTAGTATTAGCATCATCTCTAAATTATTGGGTAGCTCAAATTTAGTGTGTGAGTAGCCTGCAAGATTTTCTTTACAATGTCCTGAAAAGCTCTCGAAAGAGCATGGTGATGGTCAGCATAGTGTGGCATAATGAAAAAACATTAGAATTAAGGTCAAGAGATCTGGATTTGAATCCTGGTATTATCTTTTGGAAAAGTCTTGAAACCTGTATGAGATCTTTAGGATAATAATAACTGTCTACTTAGTTGATGGAACTGTTAAGAATCCAATGTCACAATATACGGGACATTCTTGAAAGTAAACACTCACGTGTGTATAAGGTAGTAGGTGGAATGATGCTGTCTGTGTAGGTGTAAACAGTTCCTAGCTTCTCTCCCCTCACCAGCTCACCCCAGAGAGTGTCAGAACTGCTGGTGTTACTTATTTCAGAAGGCATAAGGCTGATAAGGGCCAACCTTGGACATCTGGTGGGAGAAGTGAGCTCAAGCCATTTTAAATGCTGCTTCTATCCCACCTGCATAAGGTCTTAGGAGAGCCTTTAGGAGAGGAAATTGTAGAGCAAAGAGAAAACTCAGGCCAGCTGACCCTAAGCCCACGCTCTTAACCCTGTATTATGCTGCCTCCTGTAAGTCATACTGAAATATTCAGCTCATGTACAATGGTAACAAATAAGGGGGTGGCCCCAGATCTCAGTTCTCATGCTCAGAGGGGTAAGACTTTGAGAGCCAAATTCAGGTTGGACCCTGGGGGAAGAAACCCAGCAGGACCTCTGTTTGATTTCCTTTCAGTCTGAAGCCAACACCTCAGCTAGCAAGGAGCTGTGACTTGGCACCTTCCAGGTTGCTCTGTGGCCTGTGTGGGACACTGAGGAATCAGCAGTGACAGTCAGATGGATGGATTTCTCAAGGTTTATGGGATGGTTCCCAAGACTACCAGGTGAAGGTCTTTCTACAAAACATGGCAGGCAAACCTAGCAGAAAAATAACAGGCCATATTTATAAGTAAACTGCTTAACAGTTTTCTAGAATAAAAAGTGCCATCTGAAAATAAATGGATGTCTGATATGAAATTATATATTTGATACTGCAACAAAATGGATACCAGCTTCATCAAAGGAGTCAATATTGGAGTTGAAAAGGTGAAATTGGGTTCCAATTCCAGCTTCTATTGCTAGTTGATTACAGTAAAACCTAAAGAATTAGCAACGTGCCCTGGTAGTACAAGGCTTTGGAGGCAGGGAGCCTTTATGAGTCAGATTACAGTTCAAATCCTGGCTCAATTGCTTTTTAGCTGTGTGATCTTGGACAAGTTAATTAACTTTTCTGGGCCTTAGTTCCTTACTGGTAAAAAAAATGAGGCTAATAGTGGAATCTACCTCATAGAGTTGTTAGGATTAAATAATTTCATAGTGTAAAGTGCTTAGAATAGGAAGCAGACACAGTAAGCACCCCAAAACAAGCTGTTATTACTTTATGACTTGAACAAATCAATTGACCTCTCTGAGTCACTTTTCCTCATCTGTGACAGGACAAGCACATTGTAAGGGTGAAAAGAAACAATGTATGTGAAGATATCCTGAAAAGTTAAAATAGATAAATTGTGAAATGACCCAATTTTTGTTATTACCAAGGGAATTTTATTTTGCACCTCACTTCAGTTTGGTAAACGGGAGCTTCCACGTACATTGTCCCTAGCACGAATATTCTGTGATGTCTCTAAATGTCTGACATCTCCTCCAGGACCTCAACCTGCCAAGAGTTCTCATTCAAACACATCTAGGGGTCATTGGGAAGAGGAATTAATTAACACAAATTTAAAAAGAATACGCACTCCAAGTTAACCCACTGCTTGGAGCAAAAACAAATCTGTGACAAAATAAATCTCTCTTGAAGGTGTAACTCCTATTTTTAACAAACTCTCTCTATCCTCTGCACAAACCCAAATCCTTGACAGGTACCAAGTATTGGAGTTAGAGACCTATTAAGCTCAGGGTTTGGATCTGCACAAGCCCCGAAGTAACGAATTCATAAGGGAGTGACCCTGAGTCAGCAGAGAGTCCTAGATACACAGTGTCTTTTTGGTAGAAATGTGATTCTGCTGACCCATGTGAGCAAAGGAGTTTATTCTCCCCATAGTGATGATGGACTAATACTTCTTCCACATGGGGGACTCCCTAAGTGATCAAACAATATACATCCACAAACATAAGAAGAGGCTATCTGGGTGGAGTCTTCAGTTCCTTGCCAAGAAGGAAGTGATACAGGAGAGTTCGCATGTCCCTAGGTAGACAGGGAGGTCCCTGGTAAAATAAACAAAGACAGTCATATCCTAAAACTTCAGGTTTTGAAATCACTCCTTTGCTCCAGGACAAAATGTAACAAGGCCTTGAGGTTAATCATAAAATTCATTTTGGCCTGACTAAGGAGTAGATCTGATAGATAAAGAGTGGGGTACTTTGCTAATTCCTTTAAGATGGGCAAGCAGAACAAACCTGGTAGACGAATTTCATTAGAAGGTGCCAGTTCCCTTCTTCAAACAATTCCCTTCTCCAAACCGCTCCCCTTCCCCAAACAGACAAAGGGAAGGTATAAAGGTAGGAGCTTTTGCCTCAGTCATGGGCACCTCCCCATTCGGGACCCCGTCCCCGCTCGGGAGCTGCAACCTCCTCCTGCCTCTAATAAACTATCCTCTTTTTAAAAACTCTTTGCCTCTCCCTGGTCCATGTTTCCACTCTTCCCCTTCACGAGACACAATCCCGGCCCTCACTCAGAAACTGCCAGCAGATCCAACATCACCTACATCAGCAGCTCAGTCTTTTCTAGTCTAAACTCAGAAGTGACAGGACATCCCTTCTGCCCTATGCTGTTGGGCATAGAAACCAACCCTGTTACAACCCCAAAAGCTGGGGACTGTTGGAGACCACCTTGGAAACCTGAAAGGGTTGGTTATCCACAGAATTGGTAACTTAGTATGTGCAAAGGTCTTAGAACAGTATCAGTGCTCAGCATAAGCAAGCAGTAAAATGTTTATAATGTATATGTTTATATATGCATATTACATATATGTTTATTCTAAGTGCGGTGGTGATGGTGGCGCTGCTGCTGCTGAGAGCATTAAGGGCTCAGTTGGTGACCATAAAACAGAGACACCAGCCCAAGTGCCCATTTCAGCCCCAGCCCTGACCTCATTAACAGCTTTCTCTAACCAAATAGTCTACAGAGATGTTTTTTTTGGAACTCGCCCCATAGTTTTTTTCTTTGCTTTTCAAAAGGCTGTTTACCAAGCATCAAACCCAGCACACAACCTATGCAAAAAAGGTCCCTCCCCGGATCAGTGGAGAAGTTTACAAGTACAAATGCCAGAACATCCAGAAGAACCTCTTCAGAGCTTTAATTCTCTCACATAACAAGAAGTCTGAGTAAAGGCAGTGCCAAGGTTGGTGCAGGGGCTTGACATGTCTTCAAGGATTCAGGACTTCCCCATCTCTCCCACCTGCCATCCTTGGTGCACGAGTGATATGTCCCTTCATGACAGCAAGAGGGATACAACAGATTAAATCACAACACAGTGCAAAGGCCGGGGTAGGGAAGCACCTGGGTGGTGACAGAAGTTTCTTGACATATCTCCAATTTGCTCAATGTTTTTGTTTTATCCAAGAGGAAATCTTTTCCCAGCAGCCTCCCCGCTGACCTTTCTTTACATCTCATTAGCCATATGTCGGTCACTTGCTCATCCCTAGCTGCAAAGGAGGCCAGAAAATTATCTGACATTTTCTGACATGGTGGCCCTGGCAGAGCTGTCCTGGAAGAATGGGGCGGGACGTGGCTATTGGGGAGCTAACCAAGAGACTCTGCCATGCTCCCTCATGCAGGTTCTCTCATTTGAAAAACTTTATCATTCTTTCCACCTAGAATATTAATAGGCATGAACCAGTAGGGTTATGAGGAAGCAATTCATCTTAAATTGGTTAAGTCTTGTTTACCTGATATCATCCAGAAATAAAGTGTTGCACAGAACTGAATTTTGCAGATAAGTTTTCTTCAAAAGTGCTAAAGCTTACTGTATTTTAACCATTCTTATGACAATCTTTACTGAAATTTTTTGCTTCCATCTCTTATTTGGTAATATGTCTGGACATAATTGAACACTTCCTGCCATTATGGACTCACTTATTGCACTGTGCATACACACTGTACTGCCCCTGGAGGCTCCAGTTGCTCCACCATTGACTGCCCCAGTCTAGCTAAACCTGCTCCATGTAGTATACACTGTACCGCAGAATATCTGCAGCAAGTACGTCCTCCCTTGAAGTCATCCTTGTTTTATGCTGTCATTTCTATCTCTCCAGAACTTCTAATGTTAGTTCCTGCTGCTGTTTTTACTTTCATCATAACTTAGGGCAGCGAGGGAAACCAGGAGAAAGCCAGAGGCTTTCCCGCAGGGACTTGGTGATAAAGGAGACTGACTCACAAAGGCAGCTCTGAAACAAGGACCCCAGGTGACATACTGTGCCAGCCCTTCACTGATTCTGGAGAAAGCCAGAGGAGCTTGGAGGCAGTTGGTTTATTACTCCAAAAAGCTGATATGGGGTTAAGATGGATCATATCCTGACCAGAAAAACAGATATTTTGATAGGAGGAGGAGGGATGGGTGGTCTGGAAGCATGGGACCCTGCCACGTAGAACAGGTCTGGGAGGTCACCACCACATGGCCTCTGGGTGCCAGAGGAATATGGAGGTGCTACCCAAGGTAGGACTTCGAGTTATCTCCATGGAGCTCGGCAAGACCATAACTAGCATTGGGACATCTTGGACCTAGTGGCTTTGGGGCACAGTTCCATGTTTGGCAACGGCTTCCAAAGTTTGAAATGACCCCAAATGTTCTCATTGTTCAAATAGGGCAATAATATTTTATGGTGGAGCTTTGGTAGCTTTCAAAGTTGTAGCAAACTTTATAGCTAACCATCTTTTACCTATGAGAATTTATTTGCCAAGCTTTATAAGCAAGACATTTTAGGCAGGACCCAGGTTAGATTTCCTGGCCTTTCTGTGCCTGGTTTGACCCTCTGGGCTGCGTCATACCGCATCCTCTTCTTTAGGTTGCCTAACTGATGGTGTTGTGTTAGGAGACATAAAAGGTTAGCTCTGGCAACTTCCTGTGTTCCTGACTCTCCTAGTGTAGAAGTCCTATGTCAAAATTAAAACCCTTCTGTGCTTCACATGTCCTAGCTGTTGTAAGTGATGTGGGGAAGGCAAAAGGAGTTAAGTCTGTTATAGGTTCTCACTAGTAGGATGGTGGGCACATAGGACAGTTATCCCTCAGACTGGCGTTTTTCACACCTGGACTGGTGGAAAATCCTTTGCTGTCACACAGGGTTTTAAATTTGCAAGGTAAGCTCCTGGTCCAACTGTTGCTATCTCCTTATGCTTTCTCCCTACAGATCAGGGAAGAATTGTTTGGGGTCATAGATTTCCTCCGACAGGGATTAATTAAGCATAGGTTAGCACAAAGTTAACTAAACTAAACTTTTGTTATAAAAATAACTCCAGTCATTAATCATGTACAGTAAATCCTCCTTATTAATGGATTTCATATTTGCATATTTACCTATTTGCTAAAATTTATTTGTAATCCCAAAATCATTACTCTTGGAGCTTTTTGGGTCATGTGTGGAAATGTGCAGAGTGGCAAAAACTGAATCACTCAATACGCACATCCCTAGTTGAGGTCAAACAACCTGGCTCTCTGCCTTCTTGTTTCAACTCTCGTATTCTAAACAACTGTCCTTCTCCTGGTCTATTTAGTGCCATGTTTTGTAAATATTTGTGCTTTGTGTTGGTGATTTTGCTGCCTAAACTGTCTCATGAGTACAATGCTGAAGTACTGTTTAGTCTTCCTAAGCACAGGAAGGCTCTGACGTGTCTTACAGAGAAAAATATGTGTTAGCTGAGCTTCCTTCAGGCATGAGTTACTGTGCTGTCTAAGGTTATTGAAGCAAATATATATATATATATATATATATATATATATATATACATATCTATGTATATTATATACAGAGAGAGACAAAAAATTATACACATTTTAAGAAAGGAAAATTGTATTAAAATTGTAATATTCAATATATACCGATAATAAAAGATGAATAAAAGTCACATTTGATTTCTGCAATTACAAGAGGTTCTCAAAGTGGTTACCATCAATGTCCAAACACTTCTGATTACAGCGAATTACTGCTTGAACAACAATTGACCAAAATGTCCACTTTTATACATTTTTTGGCACCCAAATATATGTGTGTGTGTATATATATATTTACTTATTTATTTATGTTTATATTTATATTTATAAATATATATATATTTACTTATATAAAATATATATATTAAATAAGGTATCTTTAAACAGAAACACACATAAAAGAATGTTATATATTAATCTGTTAATGAAAATATTGTGGGCAGAGGCTCATCACAGAGGAACAGACAAAGGAAACTAACCCAGTATTTCCCGAGGAGCAATGACTCCAGTGTTTGCAAATTCAATGTTCATGGAGACTTTATGGAATAACACTACTGGGAAGCAAGAGAATCAACTGTACTGCGAGTATCTTATAGTTTAAGTCACATTCTGATAAATATAAACGGCTAGGTACAACTGTTACATTCCTCATTAAACTTGCTCTGAAGGTCTGTCTCATTCCTGGACCTTTCTTAACACCAGGGGGCCTTCCTGGGCCTAGATAGGCCTCCAACTTGCAAACATGGAGGGCCTCCGAGCACTTGTGGCAACAATAGCTCTAGAACCCTTCTAAATAAATTAAGACCCCCTTCTTTTCTGCTTGTCTTGCAAAACTAATAGACGTATTATAGTCATTTTTGTCATGCACAATGAGACAAGATTATAATTTATTAGTAACTGGAAGGAGATCAAGTAAAAGTTCCAGATTCCTGTGTACATTAAGAAAGTCTCAGCAAACCCTAAGAAGGGCACAAATAGCTACTGACATGGGCAAAGTTGCTTCAGGCAATGATGTCTCCCATTTCCCATTTTTATTATACACATCTCCTAGCATTCTCCATGGTAGGTGATAAATTCAGCCAAGGAAACAGAGAGAAAGGAAAGGGAAATCTACACTCTCCTCTAAAACTAACCTAGAAATAACTTTAGAGGTCATTACTCTGAGAAAACAGATTTATAATTTTTTGTTATCCACTTTTAAATTTATAGCATCCTAGTTTAAGCCTTTATCATTCAGCTAGATTACTACAGCAGCCTGCCAAATGTTCCCTGCCTTGCTTCTTCTTACACCCTCTAATTCTTCACAGCTCCAGATTGATTTTTATCATGAAAGTTCCCACAGTTCTCAGGGTAAAGTCTATCCAAAATCCACAGCCTGGCAGTCAATGTCACCTGAAATTTAGTTCAAATCTACAACTTTTACCTACTTCTATCTCCCAACACATAGCCTCTTCTCCAACCTAATCAGTGGGCTCCCTCTTTCTAAGTGTAACTTGTGTCTGCTCAGCATAGTAATTGAATGACTGGTTAAGCTTAGACTCTGAAGTAAGAATGACTTGGCTTCAAATCCTAACTCAGCCACTCACAATGTAACTTTAGGCAAATAACCTTAATGCCCTCATTTTTTAAATGGAGTTAATAAAAATATCTACCTCAGAGGTTTGTTTTGATAATTAAATGTTATTATGCATGGAAAGTACCCAGCCATACCTGGTACATTAAAAGTAATGACTAAATATTAGTTTAAAAAATAAATCAAAACAGTATGATACATACTGGCATAAAAACAGACACATAGACCAATGGAACAGAACTGAGAGCCCAGAAATAAACCCATGCATACATCAACTCACATTTGACAAGAGAGCCACAAATACTCAATAGAGAAAAGACAGCTTCTTCAATAAATGATGCTGGGGAAATTGAATATCCACATATAAGAACAAAACTAGATAACCATCTTACACTATTCACAAAAAATAACTTGAAATGGATTGAACACTTAAATGTAAGACTTGAAGCCATAAAACTCCTAGAAGAAAACACAAGAATAAAGCTCCTTGACATGGGTCTTGGCAATGATTTTTTTTTTTTGGGATATGACACCTAAAGCACAAGCAACCAAATCAAAAGTAAACAAGTGGAGCTATATTAAACTAAAAAGTTTCTATTGCACAGCAAAGTAATAGCCAACAAAATGAAAAGACTAACTATGGAATGGGAAAAAGATATCTGCAAACCGTACATCTAATAAAAGGTTAATATCCAAAATATATAGGTAACTAATACAACTCAATTAACAACAACAAAAACCCACAATAATTCAATTTTAAAATGGGCAAAGAACCTGAACAGGTATAGAAGAAGCCATAGGTATCAAACTTATGGACCTTGGGTTCAGAGAGGATTTTATAAATTTTACCTCAAAGGCGAGGAGACTAAAACCAAAAATAAATGAATGGGACTATCTCAAACTAAAGCTTCTACACAGCAAAAGAAACCATCAACAAAAAAATTAGGCAGCCAACCAAATGGGTGAAGATATTTGCAAACAACACCTCTGATAAAGGGCTAATATCCAAACTATATAAAGAATTCATGTAACTCATCAACAAAAAAAACAAGCATTCCAATGAAAAAATAGGCAGAGGGCCTGAACAGATAATTCTCCCAAGAAGACATACAAACAGCCAACAGATATGAAAAAATGCAAATCAAAACAACAATGAGATACCACTTCACATCTGTGAGAATGGCTATTATCAACAACACAAGTAATAACAAGTGTTAAAGAGGCTTGGAGAAAAAGGAACCCCCCATACACTGCTGGTGGGATGTATATTGGTAGACACTATGAAAAACAGTATGGAGGTTCCTCAAAAAATTAAGAATAGCATTACAATATGACCCAGCAATCTCTCTTCTTGGTATCTAACAAACAAAATTTTTAAAGTCTGAAAACATTATCCATAAAGATGCATGTACCCCTGTGTTCATTGCAACATTAATCACGGTGGCCAAGACATGGAAACAAACAAAGTGCCCCTTGATAGATAATTGGATAAAGAAGATGTGGTACATATATACAATGGCATATTCCTCAGCCATAAGAAAAGATGAAATACTGTCATTTGAGATAATGTGGATGGATCTTGAGATTATCATGCTAAATGAAATAAGTCAGACAGAAAAAGTCAAGAACCATATGAGTTCACTCATATGTGGGATATAAAACTGAAAGCAACAAGCAAACGAGATTAACCAACCAAACAAAAACTCATAGACACAGATAACAGGTTTAAATTTCCAGGTATAAAACAAATAAGTCATGGGGATGTAATGTAAGCATAAGGAATATAGTCAATAATATTGTGATAACATAGTATGGTGTCAGATGGTTGCTGGACTTACCATGGTGATAATTTCTTTTGGCATATAAATGTTGAATAACTATGGTACACCCCTGAAACTAATATAATATTTTATGTTTGCTATATTTTTAATAAAAACCTTTTTAAAAACTAGGAAAAAACTGCCATTTGCAACAATATAGATGGACCTTGAGGGCATTACACTAAGTGAAATAAGTCAGACAAAGACAAATACTATATAATCTCACTTACATATAAAATTTAAAAAAAAAGACTCTAGAAAAAAACATCAGATTTATGGATTTGTGGAGTGGAAAATGTATGAAGGTAGTCAAAAGTAACAAACTTCCAGTTAGAAGATAAATAAGTGCTAGGGATGTAATGTACAATATGATAACTATAGTTAACACTGCTGTTTCTTATATATGAAAGTTGTTAAGAAAGTAAATCCTAAGAGTTCTCATCACAAGCAAAAAAAATATATATTTTTTCTATTAATTTGTATCTATATGAGATGATGGATATTAACTAAATTTATTGTGGTAATCATTTCATGATACGTACGAGGTCTGCCAATTAAGTTCACAAACTCATCCTAGAAAAAGTGCTACATACATCATTGCTGAATATCAATGCAGTCACCTTCAAAGTATTCCCCTTGGGAAGCTATGCACTGATGCCAGCACCTAGTCCACCCTTCAAAACAATTTTGGAACTCTTTCTGGAATGGCCATCAGAGCTGTCATCCTATTACTCTTGATGTCCTGAATGTCATCAAAATGCCTTCCTTTCGATATTTCCTTTATCTTTGGGTAAAGAAAGAAGTCATTGGGGGCCAGATCAGGTGAGTAGGGAGGGTGTTCCAATACAGTTATTTGTTTACTGGCTAAAAACTCCCTCACAGACAGTGTTGTGTGAGCTGGTGCACTGCTGTGATGCAAGAGCCATGAATTGTTGGTGAAAAGTTCAGGTCGTTTTCGTCTAACTTTTTCACACAGCCTTTTCAGCACTATCAAATAGTAAACTTGATGAACTGTTTGTCCACTTAGTACAAATTCATGATGAATAATCCTTCTGATATCAAAAAATATTAGTGATATCATTTTCACTGTTGATTTGGACTGACAGAAAGTTTTTGGCCATGGAAGTTGGCTGATTTCCATTGTGCACTTTGATGCTTTGTTTCAGGGTACACCCATGTTTTATCACCAGTGATGACATGGCCCAAAACATTGTCTTGCCTCTCCAAAAGTTCTTGGCAAACTTCGACTCTCCTTTTCTTTTGTTCATTGGTGAGCTCCTTTGGGACCATTTTTGCATACACCTTTCTCATGCCAAGATTTTCAGTGAATGTCATTCTAAACCTTCCCAAAAGCAAAAGTTCAGGACAAGATGGCTTCACTAGTGAATTCTACCAAACCTTCAAAGAGGATCTAATATCAGTCCTACTCAAACTCTTCCAAAAATTTGAAGGAGAGACAATACTCCCTAACTCATTTTATGAGGCAAACATTACCCTGATACCAAAACCTGGTAAGGATAACACAAAAAAAAGGAAACTACAGACCAGTATCTGTGATGAATACAGACACACACACACAAACACACACAAAAAAAATACTAGCAAATCGAATGCAACAATGCATTAAAAAGATAATTCATCACGACCAAGTGGGGTTCATCCCTGGGGCACAACGATGCCTCAACATACACAAATCCATCAATGTGGTACACCACATAAACAAAATAAAGGACAAAAATCATATAATTATATCAATTGATGCAGAAAAAGTGTTTGACAAGATACAACATCCATTTATGATTAAAACACTTAATAAAATAGGTATAGAAGGAAAAGACCTTAACATAATAAAGGCAATATATGACAAACCCTCAGCTAATATCATAATTAACTGAGAAAAACTGAAGCCCTTTGCTCTACATTCAGGAACACGACAGGGATGTTCCCTATCACCTCTGCTTTTCAACATAGTGTTGAAAGTCCTTCCCAGAGCAATCTGGCAAGAGAAAGAAATAAAAGGCATCCAAATTAGGAATGAATAAGTTAAATTGTCCCTCTTTGCAGATGACATGATATTATATATAGAAAACCCTAAAGACTCCACCAAAAAGCTATTAGAAACAATAAGCGAATATAGTAAAGTTGCCGGCTACAAAATCAATGTACAAAAGTCCATTGCGTTCCTATATACCTACAATAAATTCTCAGAAAAAGAAATAAAAAAGAAAAAACAATTCCCTTTGCAATTGCAACAAAAAGAATAAAATACCTAGGACTACACTTAACCAAGGATGTGAAAGACCTATATGCTGAAAACTGTAAGACGTTTTAAAAAGAAATTGAAGAAGACACAAAGAAATGGAAAAACATTCCATGCTCATGGATTAGAAGAATCAACATAGTGAACATGGCTGTATTACCCAAAGCAATATACAGATTTAATGCAATCACCATCAACATCCCAATGGCATTTTTTAAAGAAATAGAACAAAAAAATCATCAGATTTGTATGGAACTACAAAACACCCCGAATGGCCAAAGGAATCCTAATAAAAAAGAACAATGCTGGAGGTATCACACTCCCTGACTTTAGCTTGTACTGCAGGGCAACAATAATCAAAACAGCATGGTATTGGCAGAAAAACAGACACGCAGACCAATGGAACAGAATTGAGAACCCAGAAATAAAACCACATAAATATGGACAGATAATCTTTGACAAAGAAGCCAAAAACATACAATGGAGAAAAGCCAGCCTCTTCAATGAATGGGCCTGGGAGAATTGGAAAGCCACGTGCAAAAGAATGAAACTGGACTGCTATCTGTCACCGTGTACCAAAATTAATTCAAAATGGATCAAAGACCTAAGCATAAGACCCGAAACAATAAACTGCATAGAAGAAAACATAGGTACTAAACTTATGGACCTTGGGTCAAAGAGCATTTTATGAATTTGACTCCAAAGGCAAGGGAAATAAAAGTTAAAATAAATGAATGGGACTATATCAAACTTAAAGCTTCTGCACAGCAAAAAAACCATCGACAAAATAAAGAGGCAACCAACTGAATGGGAGAAGATTTTTGCAAATAGCACCTCCGATAAGGGGCTAATATCCAAAATATACAAGGAACTCATACAACTCAACAACAACAACAAAAAACAACCCAATTGAAAAATGGGCAGAGGACCTGAAGACATGTTTCTCTAAAGAGGACATACAAATGGCAAATAGACATATGAAAAAATGCTCAACATCACTAATCATCAGAGAAACGCAAATAAAAACCACCATGAGATATCACCTCACCCCAGTCAGAATGGCTATCATCAACAAGACAAATAGTAACAAGTGTTGGACAGGCTGTGGAGAAAAAGGAACCCTCATACACTGTTGGTGGGAATGCAGATTGGTGCAGCTGCTATGGAAGGCAGTGTGGAGGTTCCTCAAAAAATTAAGAATAGAATTACCACATGACCCAGCAATCCCTCTGCTGGGTATCTACCAAAAAAATCTGAAAACATTTATCCATAAAGACATGTGTGCTCCAATGTTCATTGCAGCTTTATTTATGGTGATCAAGACATAGAAACAACCAAAATGTCCTTCAATAGATGAATGGATAAAAATGTTGTTGTATATATACACAATGGAATACTATTTGGCGGTAAGAAAAGATGAAATAGGACTATTTATGACAACATGGATGGATCTTCAGACTATAATACTAAGCAAAATAAGTCAGACAGAAAAAGTAAAGAACCACATGATTTCACTGACTATGTGGTATATAAAATTGGAAACAACGAAAGAACAAGACAAACAAATGAAGGAACAAAAAAATCATAGACATAGACAATAGTTTAGGGGTTACCAAAGGGTAAAAGGGGAGGGGGACTCTAGAAGACGGTAAACAGGGTCTAATATATGGTGATGGAAAGAGAACTGATTCTGTGTGGTGAACACACAATGTGAGATATAAATGATGTATTACAGAATTGTACAACTGAAATCTATGTAACTTTATGAACAATTGTTACCCCAATAAACTATTTTTTTTAAAAGGAAGAAAAACAAAAAACAAACGAACAAAAAAAGATTTTCAGTGACGATTTTCCTAACTGTTTCTCTATCAATGTTGACCTGGTCTGCTATGCTTCTCACAGTCAGCTGATGGTTTTGACGCACAATTCGATGAATTTTTGCAATGTTTTCCTCAGTTCTGCTTGTTACTGGCTGCCCTGACCTCTCTTCATCAATGATGCATTCTCTCCCCTCAGAAAAATATTTAATCCATCTGTACACTGCCATTTTCTTAATGGCATTATCCTCATAAACTCGGACTAACATGTCCCTGATTTCACTTTCACTCTTGCCAAGTTTAACAAGAAATTTAATATTTGTTCGTTGCTCTAATTCAAGCTCAGACATTCTCATGATGGCACACAAAAATACACAATAACAATAATGAATGCCACTCAGCAAGACACCACCACACGTCGACATGAACACAGCTGTGAGACACTGATATACCAAGGTTATGAAACCTTACTGAGCTATTTGTACAGTGTTGCTAATGTAAGCGCATGGTGGCAAGTTCATGAATGTAATTGTCAGACTTCGCATGTGTCTGTTTACCAGGGCTTATCCTAAATTCTTCAAAGGCTATGATAATGTATGATCCATTTTAATTTTAAAAAATGATGAAAATATGTCTAAAATCACTAACTATAGTACATCTGAGAAAATTCCAGAAGCTCATTTTAATGCCTCAATCCCAATAAAAATAGAGTAGACATAAAGGCTTCTACAGGTTACCACCCACCTGAATAGTTGGAAAGAAGGCTAGTGTCTCAGAAATTACCCCTTTAGTACCAAATACATCTACATAGTGAAAAGGAGAATGGCCTTAAAGTTAGAAATGCCACAGGAAGGATGCCAGTTGGAACAATTACCTAGCACTACCTTGCAAGTTAGTACAAGACTATACTTCAAAAATATTTCCAGAACTTATGTAAGAGGCATTATTAAAAAATAAATCTTATTGGCCTGGATATAAGACAAACTCTTTGAAATATAAAGTCTTAATTTCCAAAATGATGATTTTTTTTTAATTTTTAATTAAACAAATGCATTCAAGCACATGAAATGCTCAGTTTTTTATACCCCATGATGATAAGGAATGACAATAACTCTTCCTTCTAACTTACCCTGCTACCTTTTGAAATATGATAGCATGAATTACTGCCATCATAATTTAAATTAAAGTGTTTCTCTAGCAGCCCCTGGCAATCTGTGTTGGACATCTATTCTGCCTATCCAAACTCCATAGAAATGGTGTCTCAAAAGTCCAATGTTTCTTTTGGAGCAAAGCATTTTTAAACATAACATTAACAATATTTACAATAGAGATTGAAACTATTTGACAGCCCCCGTTTCTCTAGTCTTTCCTGGTATCCCCAACCCCATCCCATGAGGTCAGGTTTGTTAGGTCTCTTGGAAAGGAAGCTGCTGAGGTCTCATCAAAATAGAGGGTGTTTCGCCGTGCCCTGAGGGGAGATTCTTCACCAATAAATAAAGGCTGCTATATTTTTATTGTTTAATTTTATTAAAGAAAGCTTGTGTTTTTTTTCATGCTAGGACATACATTCAGACTCCTTTTCACTGGTATTTCCAGCGTGGAGGACAAGAAAGAAGCTGGGAGATGGGATAGGATTGTTTACGGTCACATTCAGGAGAAGATTTGAGTATGTTGGTGTGCAGAGTGATGGCGGGCGACGTTACTCCACAACTCTGCTCACTGCTCAGGCCTTGAAAACACTTATACAGAAATTAGTCCCTCCACAGCTGTTCTTTTAACCCCATATTTACAATTCCAAATCCCTCATTCTGTCTTTCTCTCCTTGCCTCCTTTTCCGCTCCCATGAGCACTGTCCCCTTCCCCCTTGTTCCCATCCTTATATTGTATTAACCTGAAAGTAACTATCTATGTGACCTTCCAACAAAAGCCCTGTCAGCAAGAGAAAGAGCTGCATCACATAAAGTAATGTCGAGATTTCTTTGTAACAGAGCTGGACAAACCACAATGTCTTATCTCCTGACACCCACATATATGTAAGGGAGGCTAATATTCCTAGCTCAAGTAGCAGATTAAGAGGATGGGAAAGAAGAAAATGCATTCTTGCCTCACCTCTAGCTGCATGGAATGCAAGTGTAGGGACCATAGTTGGCTTGTTTGGTAGCAAAAAAAAAAAAAAAAAAAAAAAATCATTGTTTCAAAATCCCAATGCTGACTTTTTGCAGAGGAATTACTTTCAAGCCTGTTACATTTCTCTGGGGTATATGACCAGCCCATCAGCCATTAGTCACCTTGTCTGTCCCTCATTCAAAAGTTGGATAATGTATTACTCTGGAAATGTTATCTAGGCTTTTTAACATTTCAGTTTTTTGCTGAACTGTACTTTGAAGTGGCATGGATAGAGAAATGAAAAAGATGAAGGAGATTTTTTTATTTCCGGCGGTGAGGGACGAGTGCAATTATCTTAGCAGGCATACTTCTTCCTTCTATTTCTTCCCTTTCCTCTCTCATCCAATAAAGGCAACACTAAAGAGAATCAGTTTGCAAAATGAAGCTCATGGCTGAGTAGCATTGTCAATGGAATGCTGACATAGAAAGTGCTGTAGCCTTGATTCACACTATCTGTTCCCATGGAATGCTGGCTACATCATACAAATGTAAACATCATCACACATGTATTAAGGACTTTAAGATAAGAGGAAAATGGTTATTTTTGAAATAAATAATTAATTTGTAATTATGTTGTTGAGTTTTGGGGCTTGTGGTTGACTTTTATTTAAATAGACACATTATCAAAAATAAATAAATCGATAAATCAATAAATCGACATTATCATAATGATATCTGCAGCTGGACATTTAATGACAATGACAGTGATGGTAGTGATGATGACTATAGCAACAACATGATGGCTTTACTGGGGAAATACTTTTTTTCTTTTATGCTAATTGCTACGTACGTGCCAGATATTCTATTGCAAGTTTGGTGTGGAATCCAGAAGCTCACTCCTAAACATACAGGACAGTACTGTATTTAAAGGGGATTCCCTGGAAGAAATATGGTCATGAGAGGTAAATTTCATGAAAAGCAATGATAGTGTTCACCCAAATGAGGTGATTCTTTTTTATTTTTTTCCTTAAATACAACCGTATTATTTCATTAGTTTTTTAATCTTGATTAAATTTATTGGGGTGACAGAAGTGATTAGTAAAATTACATAGGTTTCAAGTGTACAATTCTATAATACATCATCAATATATTACATTGTGTGTTTACCACCCAGACTTAGTTCTCCTTCCATTTGTTTGACTCCCTTTACCCTCTTCTACTTTGACACTTCCCCACTTACCTTCTGGTAACCACTAAAGTGTTGTCTGTGTCTATGAGTTTTTGTTTGTCTCTTTGTCTTGTCCCTTTGTTGCTTTTCAGTTATGGAAAAATATTCCATGTTCATGAATTGGAAGAATCAACATAGGTAAAATGGCCATATTACTCAAAGCAATCTACAGATTTAATGCAATCCCCATCTAAATCCCAATGGCATTTTTTTAAGGAAATAGAACAAAAAAGCATCATATTTCTATGGAACCACAAAAGACCCCAAATAGCCAAAGCAATCCTAAGAAAAAAGAATTAGGCTGGAAGTATCATACTTCCTGATGTCAATTTATGCTACAAAATGACAATAATCAAAACAGCATGATATTGGCAGAAAAACAGATATATAGGAAGAGAAATGTGAAAACCCAGAAATAAGTCCACATATACATGGGTAGATAATTTTTAACAGTAATTCTTTTTTAAAACATTGAGCATTCCCTATGGTTTCTGTATGCCAAGGCATATTAGTTATCTATTGTTGCATAACAAATTACCCCAAAACTTAGTAGTTTGAAATAATAAAATGTATTTTCTCAGCTTCAGGAATTTAGAAGCAGCTGAACTGGGTGCTTCTGGCTCAGGGTCTCTTGTGAGTTACAGTCAAGATGATAGTTAATGTTTCTGTCATCTAAAGGCTTCAGTGGAGATGTAGAATCTGCTGCCAAGTTGACTCACTCACACACCTGGCAGCTGATGCTGATCATGGCAGGAAGCCTCAAGTTCTCCCCGCATGAGCCTCTCCCCAGGCACCTTGAGTGTCCTCACATCACTGTGATGAGCTACCCCCTATAGAGAACCATCCAAGAGATCAAGACAGAGCAGCAATGCCTGTCATGATCTAGCTCAGAAGTCACACACCATCATTTCTGGCATATTCCATGTGTTAGAAATCAATAATTAAGTCCACCCATCTGCAAGGGGAGGGAGCATTAAGATGGGAGGGAAGTTAGGCAGCACCTCTTGAAGGAGAGAATGTTAAAGAATTCATGAACATATTTTAAAACCACCACATAAGGTTATCTAGTTCTGACATAAATAGCTCACAAATGGAATTTCTTGTGTTCAGTAAAATGCTCTCACTTTTTTTTAAATGTGCATTTGTTGGACATTTTTCAAGCATGCCTTGAAAATGATAAATACCTTGGTCATGGTCATTTTTTATGTGTGGCATGCTTACTGCTTTCAAAATACAGAACTTGAATAAAAGTCCATTACAAATGAGTGGATTTGTACAATGATAGCTCAATATGCCAGCTAGCAGGCTGTTGCCTCTCAATTCCAAACCCACCCTTCCATACTCAGCTGTATGATGCTGGGCTGGGATTCTGCAACCACATTTCTCCTTTTCCTGCTGTTCCTCTTTGTCAGGTCCTGCCCATAGGGGAACTACAGAGAGATTGCAAAGTTAGAGGAGGGAACAGGGATTTGCTCCTGTTGGTTTCCTTTGAATTTTCTGCTTGCTTCCCATGTCCCCCTGCTTTGCTTCCTCTGCCCCAGCAGCAGCAGCTCCCTCCCAGAACAGCAGTTGAACCCAGTACACATTTTTTCCAGGTCTTGCAGATCCAGCCCAGTTTGCAAGCCTTCAGAGACACCAGCACCCACTGCCCAGTGTCCTTGCTTTAGAAATCAGGGCACTTCCTTTGAGCTCAGAGACACCAGTACAAGCTAAGCAACAGATCCTTCTCAGAATTCTAAGATTTTGCTCTATGGGACATCTCTTCCATAGTTCTAAGTTTTAATAATTCCAACCTCTTCTCTTTATTCCATGACAGCTCCATGACAATTCAGTTTATTTTGCTCTCATTTCCCTAATTTATCATTCTTAATATTAAATTATCTCCATTAAAATAAAGCAAGTGGTATGGTTTTTCTCTCCTGACTAATATGTTGTTTATGGAATTGCCAAAAAAGAACCAGGAAAGTGGCATAATGGATGCTGTTGTTTGAAACATGGAAATGAGGTAAAGTCACAGGGGACTACTAGCATGGCCAATATTTAGGATCATTGAAGATCATACAGCCAAATTATTAGTTATGAAATGGGAAAATATTATAAGTCTGATGTTTTAAACATGAAAAGATACACCTATTACTAATAAGGTTCTATGGGTTTTTAAAAATCAAATCAGATACCCAGGGAAATATCAGTACATCCAGTATTTCCCCTGAGGACTAAACAGAGATGAGAGGTTCTCCTTATAAAGATGTTAGAGGGGAAAAGTCTGGAGAACAAGCCGTCCTGTTACTCACAACCTTTAACTGTATAAAAACTGTGCTGAGGTTTCACTCTAATGTGAAAACTAGAAATCTTCCACCTAGTGATCAAAGGTGAAACCCTTGTCCTTTACCACCCCAGGTAGGACAGACAGATGAAAAACAATTCTGTACCACTGGCTGCACATTGAAAAATATTAACTGCATCCTCAACCAAGAGTAAAGATTGTCATCAAACTAAGGCAATACTGTCTTGAACCAGCAGGTATGGATAGATTGAATAAAAAAATAAGTACAGAAATATGGTTTAGAAGGAAACTGGTATCTGAATCCAAGAAATACTCCACTCTGAGTAGAAAACAAAAGGCACAAAAAGATGGGGCAGAGCGGGTAACATATAAAACAGATTGGTTTCAAGATTAAACTAAAGATGGCCCAAATCGTGATCCCATAGAACTTTCCTCTCTCTCTCTCTCTCTCTCTCTCTCTCTCGCTCTCGCTCTCGCTCTCGCTCTCGCTCTCGCTCTCGCTCTCGCTCTCGCTCTCGCTCTCGCTCTCGCTCTCGCTCTCGCTCTCGCTCTCGCTCTCGCTCTCTCCCTCCCTCTCTCCTTCCCTCCCCCCCCCACCCCTGTTGGTTGTCTCACCATGAGTCAGCCTAAGCATGGCCAAGTCCATCTGATCTGCTTCACAAGTGTAGTGGAGAACGGTTAGTCAGTCTTTTGCCTGGCTCTGCAGAGTCCTTGACACCCCACCCGACTCAACTTGCAGGCTGACCCAAGCTGCTCCCGGTGGCTCTTCCATACAAATGGCCTGACTGGCTCATGCTACAGACTTTCTTAAAACTTCTCAAAGGTTCATAAACACCAAACAAACAGCATCTGGCCTCACCTTGCCTTTACCCACTTGCTAAGGAGCCCCAAGCCCAGCATTAGCAACAACTGGACTGGGTTCACAGCTTGGCCTCTTGCGGCACCTCCAAGCCCATCATGGGTGGTGGCTATCTGTGGGTTGCTTTGTGGCTCATGCCAGGTGGTCCTGGGCAGGATATAGTCTATTGCTGAACATGGCCTGCAGTGGGGCCCATTCCAGGAGGACCCGGGGACAGCTGGCCCATTGACCAGCTTCAAAATGCACTGGAGCACCACCTGGCCGCTCTGAGGATGACACACCCAAAGGGCAGACTGGGCAGGCAGCAGAGCCCTGCTAAAGTGAATCCTGCTCCATAGGCTCAGCCCCTTCCTCCACTGTAGTCATGGCCAGTCCTCACAACAAATCAGCCTGATGGGCAATCCCTCCCATTGATGTGCAAACAGCAACCAAGGATCAATTACAACAGAAGGGCACACACAACCCACACAAGGGACACACCTGAAGTACCCAACTCAGGTTACCAGGGAGACTGTGCACATGGCCCCACAGGATATCTACTACATAAGGCCACTCTACTAAGACCAGGAGGCATAGCAGCTTTACCCAATACATAGAAAGCAGCTCTACCTAATACATAGAAACAAACACAAAGCGACAAAGAAACATGTCCCAAATGAAAACAAACAGAACAAAGCTCCAGAAAAAGAACTAAACAATATGGAGACAAGCAATCTACCAGGTGCAGAGTTCAAAACACTGGTTATAAGGATGTTCAATTATCTCAGGGGGAACTTCCACAAAGCGGTAGGAAACATAAAAATGGAGGTAGAAAATATAAAAAGAACCACTCAGAAATAAAGACTACAATAACTAAAATAAAGAATACATCAGTGGACGTTAATAGTAGATTAGATGAAGCACAGAATCAACTCAGTGGTTTAGAAAATAAGGTAGCAGAAAACACCCAAACAGAAAAACAAAAAGAAACAAGAATCTGAAAACTGGGGATAATTTAAGGGACTTCATGAACAATATCAAGCATACCAATATTTGCATCGTAGGACTACCAGAAGGACAAGAGAGAAAGCAAGGAATTGAAAACCTATTTGAAGCAATAATGACAGAAAACTTCCCTAACCAGGTGAAAGAAATAGGCATAGAAGCCCAGAGCATGCAGAGAGTCTCAAACAAGATGAATCCAAAGAGGCCCACACCAAGACACATCATAATTAAAATGCCAAAGTTTACATAGGTACTAAACTTTTGAACCTTGGTTTTAGAGAGGATTTTGTGAATTTGACCTCAAAAGTAAGGGGAGTAAAAGTAAAAATAAATGAATGGGACTATATTGAACTAAAAAGTTTCCTCACAGCAAAAGAAACCATCAACAAAACGAAGAGGCAACCAACCAAATGGTGAAGATATTTGCAAACCAAACCTCTGATAAGGGGCTAATATCCAAAGTACGAGGTGTGATCAAACAATATCGTATTTAAATAAAAATAATTATTACAATAAAAGATACATTGTCATTAATCCCCCTCACTTCAAACACACTTATCCCATCGTTCTTGCCACTTTCTGAATCAGTTCTGAAGTTCTATTTCATGAGTGTCTTTAGTTGCACTGTCATGGCCGCCTTGAGGTCCTGAATCGATTAAAAATGTTTACCTTTCATGGTCATTTTGACTTTGGGGAAGAATCAGGAGTTGCACGGTGCCAAATCTGGTGAATAAGGTGGATGAGGACACACAGTAATGTTTTTATTTGACAGAAATTGCCGTATACCAGAAGTGATGTGTGACATGGAACCTTTCCGTTGTGATCACAATATACGGTGAATGCTGCTGCTGAGTGTCATCCAATAGAAAGGCAGGGATCTTCAATATGGGAAGCCATGTGTTAAACCTTAGTAACAGTGTGTGACAAGTTTCACCTTGTTCAGTGCAGTTGGGTGTGAGCTATGGTTCAGAGAAGGTGTGTTTTAAAGTGTGTTGTAAATCATCCTTCATCACGACAGCACTTGTGTCATGCATCGCTTCTTGTACAGCAATTTCTGTCAATTAAAAATATTATTGTGTGTCCTCATCCACCTTATTCACCAAATCTGGCACCGTGCGACTTCTGATTCTTCCCCAAAGTCAAAATGACCATGAAATATAAACATTTTGAATCGATTCAGGACCTCAAGGTGGCCATGACAGTACAACTAAAGACACTCATGAAAGAGAACTTCCAGAACTGCTTCAGAAAGTGGCAAGAATGATGGGATAAGTGTGTTCAAAGCAAGGGGAAGTCTTTTGAGGAGAGTTAATGGCAATGTGTCTTTTCCTGTGATGAATTATTTTTATTTATGCATTCATCATATGTTTTAGTTTTGTTTTGTTTTGTTTTGTTTTGTTTTAATATTAAAACCATGCACTTATGCATTATGTTGAAAAGAAATATGAAGGAAATATATACAAGCAGCTTAAAAATGACACATTTATATAAATATATATATATTTGTGAAATTATGTATATATATTATTGTTATGTAGTTTTTCCATTACCACATAGTATGTTATTATTTTATGCATTCAATATTTGTTTTTACATTTACCCATGTATTTACTGTTTTCTACATTTTTCATTCCTTCTTGCACTTTAGACCCTCTGTATGTGAGCCCTTTTTGTAAAAATTAATATTCAGGTTCTTTAAAAACTCTAGGAAAAAAGCAGTTTCAGTGGATGATTTTTCTTTCTACGTCCTTAACTTCACTAAAATCTTATCCTCATAATTCCTTACTAACTTTTCAGATCCTCAGCTCTTTGAGAAGATATTTTTTTTAAAATTGTATTAGTTTCAGGTGCACAAGACAAAGCAAAACTTAGACGTTTATCATTTATATCCCTCACACAGTGTGAACCCCCCTCCCCCCATCCACTATCCCTCTGACCTCGCACAGAGCCAATACATTTCCACTGTCTCTATTCCTAATGCTGTACTCTGCTTCCTGTAACAATATACATACAAATATATAAATATACATACATATATATATTTATATAAAATTATAGTTGTCATTCAGTATTGTTCAGCTTCAGGTGTACTGTGCAGAGATCAGGCATCTACATCATCCCTGAGGTGGTCTCCCAAATGGGACTCATGTCCATCGGATACCCTACAACATCTTTACATTATTGATTACGTTCCCCAAATTAATTTTCAAAACCTTGTGGCCATCTTGTGGTTACCGACTATTTTCTAAACCTCTCACCTTCCCCTTAGCCCCACCCCCCCGCCCCTCTAGCAACCCTCAGTTTTTCCTCTATGTCTCCCAAACTGTTTCTGATTGGTTCATTCACTTATTCTTTTCTTTAGATTCCGCATATAAGTGAGATCATATGGTATTTGTCTTTCTCTGTCTGACTTATTTCACTTAACATAACATTCATCATATGTTTTTATTACACCTCATATATAAAGAACTCATACAACTCAACAACAACAAAAAAACATTCTAATAAATAAATAGGCAGAGGACCCGAACCGACACTTCAGCAAAGAAGACATAAAAATGGCCAACAGATATATGAATAAGTGCTCAAATTCACTACTTATTAGGGAAATGCAAATCAAAACCACAATGAGATACTACCCCACACTTGTTAGAATGGTTATTATCAAAAACACAATAACAAGTGTTGGAGAGGATATGGAGAAAGAGAAACCCTCATACACTGCTGGTGGAAATGTAAATTGGTATAGCCACTATGGAAAACAGTATGGAGGTTCTTCAAAAAAAATTAATAATAGAACTACCATATGACCCAGCAATCCCTCTCCTGGGTATCTATCCAAAAAATCTGAAAACATTTATCTGTAAAAATATATGTACTCCTGTGTTAATTGTATTAGCTTTATTGAAATAGCTTTATTCATGGTGGCGAAGGCATGGAAACAACCAAAATGTCCTTCAATAGATGATTGGATAAAGAAGATGTGGTACGTATATACAAGAGAATATTACTCAGCCATAAGAAAAGATGAAATACTGTAATTTGCAACAACATAGAGGAACCTTGAGATTACCGTGTCAAGCAAAATGAGACAGAAAAAGTCAAGAACCTATGACTTTATTCATATGTGAGATACAAAACTGAAAGCAATAAACAAGAAAAAACTTATACACACAAACAACAGTTTAGGTGTTACTAGAGGGTAATGAGTGAGGAGAGGAGGTAGAAGTGGGTAAAGGGGCTCAAATACATGGTGAGGAATATTTGTCATTGGATGATGAACAAGCAATGCAATATATAGATGAGGTATTACAGAATTGTATACTTGAAACCTGTATAATTTTATTAACCAATGTCATCACAATAAATTTAACTTTAAAAAATACCAAAGATGAAAAACAAAGAGAGAATCGTAAAAATAGCAAGAGAAAAGCAGTTACTTACAAGGGAGTTCCCATAAGACTGTCAGCTGATTTATCAACAGAAACTTTTCAGGTCAGAAAGAATTGACACAAAATATTGAAAGTGATGAAAATCAAGGACCTACAACCAAGATTACTCTACTCAGCAAAGCTATCATTTACAATCATTTCAGAGCTTCCCAGATAAGAAAAAGCTAAAAGAGTACATCACCACCAAACCAGGATGAAAATAAATGTTGAAGGGTCTGCTTTAAGAAGAAAAAATAAAGCTGAAGGTATTCATAATAAAATAAATATTAATAATAAAATGCCAATAGCTACATATCTATCAAGAGTTACTTTAAATGTGAATGGATTAAAGGTTCTAATCAAAAGACATAAGGTGGCTGAATGGATAAGAAAACAAAACCCTTACATATGCTGCCTATGAGAGACTCACTTCAGATTGAAAGACACACATAAAGTAAAGGGATGGAAAAAGATATTTTATGAAAATGGAAAAAAAAAAAAAAAAAAAAAAAAAAAAACAAAGAAAAACTGAAGTAGCAGTACTTAAACCAGACAAAGTAAACTTTAAAACAAATGCTATAACAAAAGATAAAGAAGGACCCAGTAATTCTACTTCTGGATATTTACCTGAAGAAACCCAAAACACTACCTCAAAGGTCATATGCATCCATGTTAATTGCAGCATTATTCACAATGGCCAAGATATGGAGACAGCCTGGGTGTCCATCAAGAGATGAATGGATAAAGGAAAGGTGGTACATATTTACAATGGAATATTACTCAACCGTAGAAAAGAATGAAATCTTGCCATCTACGACAACATAGATGGACCTAGAGGGTATTATAGTGAGTGGAATCAGACTGTGAAAGACAAATGCCGTATGATTTTGCTCATATGTGGACTCTAAAGAATAAAATAAACAAACAAAACAGAGACAAACTCATAGGTACAGAAAATATTTTGATGGTTATCAGATGTGAAGGAGGTTGGGGGGATGGGTGAAAAAGGTAAAGGTATTAAGAAATACAGATTTGTAATTACAAAATAGTCATGGGGATATAAAGTATAGCATATGGAATATAGTTAATATTATAACTGTATATGATCACACTTAACAGGGTGATCACCTCATAAGTTACAAAAATACTTAATCAGTATGTTGTACACCTGAAACTAATATAATATTATATATCAACTGTAATTGAAAAATAAAAACATGACTAAATTGTGTAAAAAAAGAAAAAACAACAACATCATTATCATAGCTAAAAATTAGACTCAAAGCCACCTCTTTCACCCAATATCTAAAGGAAAGAGCACTAAACATGAGCAGAGTCATTGACACTTACGAACACAGAAGTAAAAAAAAAAACAGAAGGAATTTAGTATGAGTTGGAAATAGAATATTAAATCAACCATAATAGCATGTATTATAAAGTTATAAATATGTACACAGTATCTTCTAGAGAAGACTATATAATTTAAATGTTATTATACAAGTGCATATTTCAAAATTGCTAGGCAGAAACTAAATTATCTCTTCAATATGGTTAAGTAGTTGTTCTTAGTTTGGGATGAAATTTTGTTAGAAGACTTTAAGAAAATGTTATCAAATATTATGAGTTTGGAAAAGAATCTTAATTATTACAACTTTGATATGTTTCCAGAAGATCCAAATTAGATCTGGGCTAACTTTCAGAATCAGAGCACCACTTTCCACCAGTCACATCAAGGAAAGAGCATAAAATCAGGGCAGAGGCAGCAAGACCTTGCCCTGTGCACATTCTCAGAGGAAGGAAGCATGGACAGAAATTAAGAGCATGGTCTTTTGAGATAGACCAACTGAGCTGCCAGCGTGGACTAGGACTAATTAGTTTACTTTTCTAACCTCAGTTCATTAATCTGCAAAATGGGACCACAAGCAAAACCAGTCTACTACGGGTCCGTGTTACCAAATTAGATGGATAACTTTTCAGTCCTAGACTTCTCAGCTTCATCAACATAGTTAATACTGTCTTCTTTTTCAAACAACTTTCCCTAAGCTTTGTGGAAAGAAAATGTTGCCCTCTCTCCATATTCCTGCTTGGATTCACAGTGGAATGAACCAATCCTTCCTGTGAGTATCTGACTTCCACTGGGCTATGGTACTCAGTTGTTTGGTCAGACACCAATCTAAATGTTGCTGTGAAGGCACTTTTTATATACAATTAACACTTAAATCAGGAGGCTTTATGTAAAGCAGATCACCCTCCATAATGTGGGTGGGCCTCTCCAATCAATTGAAGACCTTCAGAGAAAAGACTGAAGTCCCTCACAGAGGAAGCAATGTGCTTCCTGACTTCCTTTTGGACTCAAAACTGCAACATCAGTTCTTGCTGGAATTTCTAGCCTGCCAGCCTGCCCTCCAAATTTCAGACTTGCCAGCCCACATAATCACAGAGCTAATTCCTTAAAATAAACCTCTCTCTCTCTCTCTCTCTCTCTCTCTCTCTCTCTCTCTCTCTCTCTCTCTCTCTCTCTCTCTCTCTCTCTGTCTCTCTCGCTTATTGTGTGTATGTTTGTGTGTGCATGTGTCAGATAGATGATAGATGGTGGATAGATAGATTGATAGATAGATAGATAGATAGATAGATAGATAGATAGATAGATAGATGATAGATAGATAGATAGATAGATAGATAGATAGATAGATAGATAGATAGATAGATAGATGATGGATGGATGGATGGATGGATGGATGGATGGATGGATGGATGGATATAGATAGACAGACATTCTATTGATTCTGTTTCTCTAGAGAACCCTAACTAAACTAACAAAGCCCCCTAAGTGATTTCCCCACTGGAGCTCCCTTGTCCTTTCTCTACAGGGTAGGCCAAATGTTCGTTTATAAAGCATGTATTACATCAAGTCATTTTCCAGCCATGTCAATGGCTTCCCATTGCACTTAGAATAAAATTCAAAATCTTTAAAATTCTCTTTCAATCTTGACGTAATCTGATCTCTGCCCTCTTCTGGTGTCTCATCTCCATACTCCGGTCACTTGGTGTATTCCAGATGGGCTCTTTCTACTTTCTGTTCCTCAAATGTACTGAACCCCTTCTTATCTCAGAAGATTTTTACCGATGGCTGGAGTCCATTTCCTACCCTTTTCATGGAGCTTCCTCCTAATCATACTCAATCATACTCATTTCCTCAGTGAGGCTCCCTCCCCAAACCCCAGTAATAATGATAATAATAAGACTAAAAGTTTACTCTGTGCCAGTCTCCATTCTATCAATTTATACATATTAATTCATTTTGTCCTCACAACAACTCCATAAAGTAGATAGTATTGTTATCCCCATTTTCCAGATGAAAAAAGTGAAGCACAGAAAGCTTAAGTAATGTGCCCAAGACCACACAGATGAGCTGGGATTTGAATCCAGACATTTTGGCTCCAGAGTCTGTGAACTTCAATATTGAGTTTATCTTCCCCTGGGTAAAATTAAAAGATTCCCTTGATAACTTTCTTAGTGTCCTCTTATTTTCCCTCACAGTATTTATTGCAATTCAAAAATATATATTTATATGTTTGGTTACTTTCTAGCTCCCATCCCTATCCTATCACATGTCATGAGGACAAGGACACCACCTGTTTGGTTCAGCTGTGTGCCTAGTTCGGTATTTGGTATATATTAATTCTCAGTAAATATTTGTGCTTGTATATCCTTGTCCTTCCTTCCCTAGCTCATCATTTTTAGGTAGCAAATTCTCAAAACACAGCCTGAGGGCCCTCAAATCAACTAGGAATAATAATGGGAGTCTGAATGAAGAATTGGACTAATATCCTCAGTGTCTGACCTTGGCTATGCTTTTTCTACCAACTGTATTCTTTGCAGGGACCAATCCCCACAGCAGTGCAGATAGCAATGGGATGAGATTTGAGAATCTCCTAACCCTCAAAATTTGACCCCACTATCTACTTGAAATCTAATCTTTAGAGATGCTATTCCTTCAAGTCTCTCATTAGAATTCAAATATCCCCTGGAAGCTGAGAGCTGGTAGTCATTATTAGTTAACGTCACAGCTAGGATTACAGGACAGGTAGTCCCCTGGGGATGCAATTCTGAGTAGATGCCTCCATACCAGATGGGCCTGGTATCTGGAGCTAAGTGGCCAGCAGTAGACGGGGAGGGAGATTTAAGTAGGGCCAAGAGGACCCAGAGATGATTTTTCCTTCTCCGCAATGTTCCCTTGTTTCCAACATGGCCCTGCAAGAACTGCCTTGATAGGTTAAATGCCTCCTATGGTTTGTAGAAAATCTAATTTTTAGTTTTATCTAATGCTGTATCCATGCAACAAGACAGCCATCAATTTAAAAAGTGAGAAATTTAGTCAATCAAGGAAGGAGTTTTTTTGCCTCCAAGACACCAAACAGGTTTGACTGACTCTTCACTGATTTAATGAAAAGTGAGTACTGGGGTCATGGAGCTGCAATCCAATTAAACATTATTTCTTTCCACCTCCTCTTACTGAGGACATTGAAAGACAACTCAATACTAGGTTTAATATGGGAAAATGGTGATAGTCATTGAAAAGGTTTCAAATAAATTTGGTATGCTGTTCCTACTTCTCAAATTTATATTATCCCCTTTTAATGATGCATACTAGCATTTTAAGACAAACACTTCTAAACTTACTTTGTATTCAAACTGCTTATTTTAGGAAGGAAACACTGACTTTGTATTGACTGATTGATCACATTTTAGAAAAAGGGAAAGAGCCCAATTTGTTTTCAGAATAGTGTCAAAGACTACGGACTCCAATCTACTAATCCTGGAAACACACGTAGTTAAAATTCTTTGAGGTTTAATTTAGATGGTAAATTACATACAATTAGGTCATACTTACTAATGGGTAAAGTAACACAATACTGTGTTTCCCCAAAAATAAGACTTAGCCATACAATCAGCTCTAATGTTTCTTTTGGAGCAAAAGTTAATATAAGACCCGGTCTTATATTATCTAACATAATATAATATAAGACTGGGTCTTATATTAATTTTTGCTCCAAAAGATGTATTAGAGCTGATTGTACAGCTAGGTCTTATTTTTGGTGAAAAACGGTAGCTGTCTCTAAGAATCTTCCAGGAATGTCCTAGGAGAGGACTCAGTATCATAGCAATTATGTTTTAAACATGGGGACAATCCTTCAAAAAGTGGGATTTTGACCACCTTTCATTAACACAGCATCATAATTTAGTAAAAAGAGGTCTAGATATGTAGTCAGGCCTGGCTTCTTGGTGATCTCCAGGATCATTACTCTTTGCTGGGTGATCTTGAAATCATCACATTTCTCTAAATCTCAATGGGAGAATTTTAAGAAATAGAGGTTGGTTAACATAATTTTGTTTGACTACCTCAGTAAAGCAAAGCAAGTAAAAGGTTCCTGATTCTAGTTCCACATGCAAAATTTCCAGGATAAAACATATTACAGAGAGATTACACCCAGATCATCAGGCAAAGCTCAGAGAGGACTTCAGAGAATATTAACCTCAAACACAATTGATCCTCAGAATTCTGTTGCTCACATCACCTTTCTGATTGGACTCACTGGCTAAATCAACTCTCTTAAATCATCAACACCCCCCTTTGCTCTATACACTAAATTAATAACAATAATAATAAATTTTTCAAAATGAGCTTATGACTTGCAGTTGCCTAACCCTCCTCCCTCACTTCATCAAACTGTTGGGCTTGTTCTTGTTTTTCCTTTAGCTAACATTTATTGAATGCTTACTGTATAGCTGTCACAATAAGTATTTTACATGTATATTCCAAAGGGAAAAGGCCATTTATATTGAATATATAATGCAGAACATTATGTTTTAGTGGCTATAGGTTAAGTTTATTGTGAATAAAGGAGAATAAAGAGACAATGAATGGTTGGTTCATGATTATGTGGGTTTTTTTTCTTTAAACCATAATCTAACCATCTTTCTACTACTCCAGATTGAAATCAAAGGGAAAAAATGTTTAAATGTGTTAAACATATAAAAATTCTGGGAACTCCATATGAAATTTTCATATGGCAAAAACTCCCAGTATGGTTGTAGGAGGTGAGATTCCACATTAAAATATACCAATTGAAATATATCAAGCTTTAAATATTAGAATATTTAAATATATTTAAATATTTAAAATATATCAAGCTTTGAATATTGGAAGAATTTATGTTACAGACTGTCATTAGAACTTGAGTGACTGACTGACTGATCCTGAAATTTCCATCTTAGAGTTCCAGAAGGTTTCTATGTAGTTTCCTACACTGAGAAACTTTCAAGATTTCAAAACAGGATTTGTTGTCTCATCACTTTCTCTGACAATCTTTTAACATGCTGTTTCCAAATAAATGAACAAATCATTTCACAAATGGCAAATGGTAAGGTTGCATTTAGTGGAAAGAAAAATATGAAACAAACCTGCCAACTCAAAATTTCACAAGTGTTTGATAAAGAATTTGCTATTGATTGAACTTCATTCACATATGTGACAGCAGCCTAAAAGCTTTGTTTCATGAGTATTAAATGCCTACAACTGAAATCATTTGAAGGAAGTAAAAACTTGGTTGGTCCAAGTAAAAGAAGACCTATTTTCTAAATAACTTCCTAACTTGTGTCCTGGTACCTCTGTTTTCATATTGAAGCACATCTTTCTTTTTCTCTTTTGCCCAACTCTTTTTCCACATTTTGCCCTATTTTAAGTGAGTCTCTAAGATTCTATAGGTCATTATAGTGCATTTTATTTTTATTACTATATATTTGTTGATCCACTCGTGGGAGACTTTTGCTTCCTGTCCCATAGATGTCAGACCTGCATATTGCTTGCTTTGGTCCATAAAATGTGATGAAAATCATGGTGCCATTTCCAAGTTAAAGCTTAAGAGCAACTACATGTTACATTCTCCTTTACTCTGTGGCAAGCACAGCCGTATCCCAAGTAGGAGCAGTTCTTTGAATTGGATCCTAGAGAGAAGAGAGCATGTAGTAGGGTCACCAATAACATGAATGAGATTTTTAAAAATCTTCAATGTTCTAAGCCACTGATATTTGGGAATTATTAACCCAGAATTCCTTAGCCTATAATTGACGGATATAATCACTAGTCTTCAAATTTTTCATTTCATAGCTCCTAAAATACTTTGAGAAACTATGGATCTCCTCTAAATTGTTTAAGTTGACGACTAAAATTTCCCATGTCTAAAAATGTGCAAAAGTTGTCATTTGCCACATATTTTAAATTTTGATTTTTAAATAAAATCATTCCATCACTCATAAATGTACCAAAATGGACACAATATCATGTTATTATAAGACTCACCATCATATATTTTTGAAATACATAAACAAGCTTTTGTTGATAATTGAAAATTTACATCATTCCTTTTTGTACTTGTGCTTATATTTCCATTTTATTTTCCTCAAAAAATTTTAAATCCTGATTTATTAGTCACCCCTCATGCCTCTTGGAAAGAAAATGTATATAATTATAATATGTACATAATTTGAATTTGAATATTTTTATTTCCTTTTATTATAAGGCTCCAAGAGTGAAATTTTCATCTGAATTGAATTATTATTATAATTTTTAGTAGCACACAATTGATCAAAATGTCAATGTAAATATATTATAATTTTATAAATTATTATTAAATATAAAAAGTAAATGCTATTAGAAATTATACAGGTGAGACTTTTTCAATTAGTTTATGTAACTATGAATGAATATTATTTAATGTCAGAAGGAAATAGGGTTCACAATTAAATCCATTCCTTTTTTTGTTTATACAGATGTAACCAGTAAAAGATTTTGTTTACATGTAAATAAATTAGAATAAAAGGAGTTTTGTTTCTGAGTTAAGTGTCCAAAATTATGTTGCAATCTATCAGCAAAGATTATGTTAATGTTTTATTAGGTAACAACTCAATTAGATCCTCCTTTAATTTTGTTAAAAACAAAGATTTAGAAATAAGCTATTTGTAAAATTATCCATTATCCAACTACTAGACTCATTTACTTAGTTTGTGAGGATTAGTTTTTAAAGACTTTTCCATGGCTTGTCAACAATATATTAACTATACCTGTTACTCTTTCATGTAGAAGCATTTTGTGTAACCCAATAAAGAAAGAATTTAGAAAATCAAAATATTGTTAATTGTAGTACTCCTTTGCCTATTCAATATTTTTTATATGATTATTAAATATATTTATCCAAAACTTGTAACTGCAGATTTAGCTCTTTCAATTTATGGAGGTATCCACCACATAACCTAATTGACAAAGCCAGTCCTCATTCCCAAACCAATTAGCCAAATCCAATATGCTTTCCGTCAGAAAAAATAAAAAATAAAAAACTTACTTCATTTTTCAATTCAAACAAAAGCGCTAACGCATGTCCCTGTGACAAGCATCTCACTTTTGAATTTTAACATAGACACAAAGTTTTAGAAGAGATCTTCTCTGTGAGGCTACCTAGGCAAAATAAGGTACTATCACCTTTGCTAATTCCAACCACAGTCTTTATTTAGATGTGACCATATGTTTCCACTATGTCTCTCTCTTCCCTCTGATGTGAGCCCAGTCAGGTCCCAGGTAGGAGCTGCTCCTTGGCCTGGATCCTAGAGTGAAAAGAACATGGAGTATGTTGTTCTCTTTACTTTTCTCTTATGTGCCTCTCCTGAGAAGGTGTTGCATCCACAGATATCAAGCAGGAGATAGGAGAAAATTTTCATTACTCCTGTTAACTCGTTTCACAATATATGGGAGTTCAGAACATTGCCACAGTAGCTGAAATACCCCGTTTCTAATGCCACACTTTGCAGTCAACAGAAATATGTAAAAGACAGAGAAAGATGCAAAATCCTATATCCGGTGCACAGAGTTTTGACTAATGAAGGCATCATCAATACTGATATTTTTCATTTGATTGGAGATTTTTACATCCCTAAACAATTCACTGTGCTAAGATTTCAGATGGGTGAAAGTATGACTTTCTTTTGGAAAGTGAAGAAAAGGAAAACTGAAAAGAAATGTGGGAAAGAAAACCCCACACGACTTCCTGAATTGCAGGTATCTTTCCAGGCCAATAAATTTGAGGAAAGAGCATGTAGTATGGATGCTGAGGATATGAAAATTGATGCTCTTCAAACTTTCTGTACCCATGCGCCTCTTAGAAAATTCTCCTATTCGCTAATAGGCACCTGGATCCTGATTTGAAGACTATTACTGCAGACTTCAAAGTAACTGGGAAATCTAATGCTTGAGAAATAATTGATTTTATTTTCTAATATTTCCATTAGTTTCTTTTGCTACATAACAAACTCAGCAGCATCAAACAAACATATTCATTACACCACAGTTGCTGTGTGTCAGGAGTCCAAGCATGGCTTAGCTGAGTCCTCTGCTCAGGGTATCACAAGGCTGAAGTCAAGTTGTCATCCAGGGCTGCAATCTCATCACAGATTCAAGCTCTTCTCACAAGTTCACTGGTTATTGACAGAATTCAGGTTCTTGTGATTATAGGACAGAGGTCCTCAGCTCCTAGAGGCTGTCCACCATTTCCTGCTATGTAACCCTCTTCACAACATGGCAATTTGTTTTTTTAAGGTCAACAGGAGAATGTTCCTGCCACTTCTGTTCTGACCTCTAAACCCCCTTTTAAAGGACTCTGCTGATTAGGTCAGGCCTACCAAATTCCTCTCCCATTTGGTTAACTTAAAGCCAGCTACTTAGAGGGCTTAATTACATATGGAAAATTCCTTCATCTTCGCTGTATAATGTAGCATATTCAAGGAAGTGATACGCCATCATCTTTGCCATGGTCTACTAGTTACAATCAAGTTATAGCACCTGCTCACAGTAAAGGGGAGAGGGTTTTACAAGGTCATGGGTCATTGGGAGTCATCTTAGAATTTTGCCCACCATACTCTTTATTTCTTTTTTTTCTAAAGATTTTTTATTGGGGAAGGGGAACAGGATTTTATTGGGGAATAGTGTGTACTTCCAGGTCTTTTTTCCAAGTCAAGTTGTTGTCCTTTCAATCTTAGTTGTGGAGGGTGCCGTTCAGCTTCGAGTTGTTGTCCTTTCAGTCTTAGTTGTGGAGGGTGCAGCTCAGCTCTAGGTCCAGTTGCCGTTTCTAGTTACAGGGGACACAGCCCACCATCCCTTGCAGGAGTCGAACCGGCAACCTTGTGGTTGAGAGGATGCGCTCCAACCAACTGAGCCATCCGGGAGATCAGCAGCAGCTCGGCTCAAGGTGCCGTGTTCAATCTTAGTTGCAGGGGGCGCTGTCCACCATCCCTTGCAGGACTCAAGGAGTTGAACCGGCAAACTTGTGGTTGACAGCCCACTGGCCCATGTGAGAATTGAACCGGCAGCCTTCAGAGTTATGAGCATGGAGCTCTAACCGCCTGAGTCACCAGGCCGGCCCCATATTCTTAAAACTACATTAAAATTGTGACTACAACAACTATGGAGCATTTGCGTCAAGTTTAGAGTATAAAATTTAAAGGACAGCTCTATGGCATTCATTATTGAGTGATCCTTAGGAGAATCACCAGGGAAATTAGTTTTAAACATAGGTTTCCCAGGCCCCCTGCCCAGAGATTCTGATTTGGTAGGCAAAGAGTTGGCCAGGAATCTGCATTTTAAATAAATTCTCCTTGAGGATTCTTATGCACGTGCTGACCGTAAGTCGAAAATCATTAATATTAGTGTTTCCATAATTACAGAATAGCTCAAGTTTCCCAAGGCTCTACAGTTTGAGCCAGAGAATTTTACCAAATAGGTTAGCCCTCTGATTTATAAAAGCTGTGTCTCACGGACTCCAATTCTCTACTTAGCACCTAACATATTGAGGAACTTTTATGTAGTACCAGGAAGTACCCTTCTACCTAGACAAAGTCTGTACCGTAAGACTAAGCTGACAGCCTTAGCTCTACCATAAATCAAATATAAAAATTGTTAAATAGTGTACAGTGGATAGAAATCTGGTTTATTCTCTAACTGTAATTAATTTCTGCCAAGAGGGGGAGCAGTCAAAAGCCTAACTCTAAAGTAGGCCAGTAAATTCCCTCAAGCAGTGACCCTCACCCCATGGTCCATTCCCTGCTGAGATCCTTGCTGGTTTTTGAAGGTAGGGACTCCTTGGAGGCCTTTGGCCAGGAATCAGGTGAGAAGGTAGTTGAAAGCCCCAGCAATGTGACTCTATGCTTTCCACAAAGACTCTACCTAATTTATGAAAAAATAGCAAAAAATGCAAGGCAGTATGCAACTGGGTTAGGTTAGGTGGTGAAACCTTCAAGCACCAGAACTTTCAGAGGAGAGAAACACTAAAAGTTGTAGAAGTTAGTGAGGGTATTCAGAATATCTGCTTACCTAGAGGGCAATAAGGGATCATCAAGACAAACAAGAGGGAAGAAACTCACAGCACTTGACTGACTCAGCTAAGAGTTGTCGAGTGCTTATAATGTACAGCAGTGCTGTAGGCATTTTCACAGCCCCTTCTCCACATTTGGTGCTAGAGAGAAGAGGTTAGCTTTCTCACTTCCTGGCTTTTTCCCTTCTTGGACAGCCTATCAAGCACACCATACTCCTCTCAGTGTAGGATCACTTGTGATTAAATAAGAAGAAAGGTGTTTTGAACAATTGTTCTTCAGTCCATCTGCACCCAAGGAGTCTAAGTCATGCCATTTAGAGTTCTCCCTTACAACTTGACCTTCACTTCTGAGAAAAATTCTCAAAGACTGAGAAGAAGAGGCACATTAGTTCTGTCTGTAAGTATGGTTCTTAGGGAAATAATGCACGTAGCCCAATCACCACATGAGTGACCCAGAAAAAAGAGGTGGAATAAAGAAACCAAGATTTGCAGTCTCACAAGAGTTGGGGAAGATACGTGTACTCGTCTGCTTTCCCAAGTTAAGATAAAGTTCATAACAGCTGAGTCAGGCAAAGTATTTAACAGGTAAAATGTGTTTGTGCTATTCCAATCTCCCAGGTCATATCTACATTCTTTCCCTGCCATTATCCCCTCCTGCATGTCCATGCCATCTTCTTTTTTGAATTCCACATACTATATCCTTGAGGATTTTTTTCCTATCGAAAAAATGTTAGGAAAGCATCAGAAAGTCATATGTATGATCTTAGACAACAGGTTAAATTATTATTGTTTTTATTTTAAGAAACATATGAGTTTTTAAATTATACCTTTATGATGAAGATTAAAGCATTAGTCAGTGGATTAATTTGTTATTGTTGAATTTATTTAAGGGAAGGCAGAAAAATTTCCAAAACCATTCCACATAAGCAGTCCTTTGGACTTAAGGCTTTGGAAGTACTTGAAAGGAAAAGTTCGGGAGGGAATAGTATTTACTCCAGTCTCTCTAGTTCTTTCAAATATAATGTCCAAACTTCCTGTTTCAGCGCCAACATGTAAAGAGCTTAGAATTTGTCACTGGAAAAAAAAAAAATTTGTCACTCCTGTCCTTATAAGAAAAAGCTCAATAAACTGAAATCAATGACTTCTAGTACCCATCAAAGAATCAAAGTTTCAGGGAAACCAAAATCAGAAGAAACAGATACACACAGAGAGTCACACTGAGAGCAGAAGTGACTGGAGTGATAAAATAGTAAAAACATTTGAATGATAATTTTGATGAAGTTCTGGAGGTGACATTGGAACTAGCATAACAGTGAAAATATCCTTTGGGGCCCTCAATGTTCTGTGGGCTTTACCTCCAGAAATACCAATGGTTCTCCACACAAAAAATCTTAGAAAGATCCCTTCATTGCTCTGCCGGAAAAGAAGAGTACTAATTGTGGAATGCATCTGGAATATTGTCCATAACAAAGATCTACTCTAGGAGAAAATATTTTTTGAGGTTTTTCTCAGCTGGGGAAAGGGTATTCCTCTCACTCCAAACTTCTCTAGCCTTCCTATTTCACCTAAGATGGGGAGAAGGAATGAGGAAACATAGTCAATTGGGATAAGAAGTTCAAGGGATAGACTGGAAATATTGTAGCCAGGCAAAGGAGTAGAAAAAAGGAGAGAAATAAAAAGCTACATAGCACTGGGAAGAAAAACAAACAAACTTGTGAAGGTGACAGACAAACAATACAAGCTTACTAAAAGACTAAGATTTAACCATAAGATTATAGAATACCCACCCTATTTCATATTTATTACCACACAAATGGGGCTCCTCTATAATAACAGCAGATTATAGCTGAAAGAGATACAAGGCAGAGAACTGATACAACATTTGCAAAGTATATCTGATGAAAGGCTTGTATCCAACATATCCAAAATATACAAAGAATTCTTAAAATTCAGCAATAAAAAAGTAAACAGCAATTTAAAGGGCACCCCTGGGCAATATGGGAAGGAAACCCATTACTAAGCCTAGAGCATCTGGCAAAAAGGAGGGGAAAATCTGAGAACTCTCTCAGAGGTGTTGGATAATCTCATTTGTTGCCCTCCCTTTCCCTTTTGATCACATGGGTAGTAACACAATCCAGGTGCTCTAGCCAGCCACCCAAGCCTGTCAGAGTACACACCAGACCTCAGGACCACACTAGTTCTGCAGTTTGCCCCTGGACACCCCGAGACCTGCACCAGCTACAGCTTCCAGCTGGCCTGCTAAGGAGGCCCTGGCACAGCTTGCTCCTAGGACTTTTCACAGCTCATAACCACTTCTGCTATAGCTCTGGGCCTCAATGTGGCTTGCCCCTGGGACTCCTCAATGATCAGGCCCATTCCAAGTATACTTTTAGCAAGCTTTTCAAGGCATCCCCTATGAGGCCTGACTATAAAACTCCATTCAGATAGCTCCAATTTCAGGCCCAGCCAGCCTGCCAAGGTGGCTCCAGCAAGGCTAGCCCCTGAGGCTTCCCACAGCCCATGCTTACTCCAGCTCCAGCTCTAGGTGGCCTGCTAAAGATGCCTGGACAGCCAATCAACAAAGGGGAAGCTCCTACACAAGACTACTGATTCAAGACCAGGAGAGGTTGCTGTATCACCTAATTCATAGAAACAAACACAGAGAGATGGCCAAAATGAGGATACAGAGAAATATGTTCCAAATGAAGGAACAGGGGAAAAAATAAAATAGAAAAAGAACTAAATAAAATGAACTCAAGTTATCTACAAGACAAAAAGTTCAAACTACTGGTTACAAGGATATGCAATGAACTCAAAAGAAGAATAGATGAACTCAGTGAGAACTTCAACAAAAAGATAAAAAATATAAAACAGAACCAATTAGAACTGAAGAATACAATAACTGTAATGAAAAATACTCTAGAAGGAATCAACAGCCGAATACTTGATGCAAAAGAAGAAGTCACAGAGCTGGAAGACAAGGTAGTGAAATCACCCAATTGGAACAGCAAAAAAGAAAAAAGAATAAGAAAAATGAGACTAGATAAAATATTATGTTAGCTCAGAAAACATGAGGATAGTTTAAGGGGCCTCTGAAACAACATCATGCATACCAGCATTCCAATAATGATGGTCTCAGAAGGAGAAGAGACAGCTCAAGGAATTGAAAACTTATTTGAAGAAATAATGGCTGACAACTTCTCCAGCCTGGTGAAAAAAAAAAAAAAAGATAGATAAGTCCAGGAAACACACAGAGTTCCAAACAAGATGAACTTAGAGGCCCACACCAAAACACATCATAATTTAAATGCCAAAATTTAAAGAAAGAATCTTAAGTGCAGCAAGAGAAAAACAAGTAGTTACAAACAAGGGATTCCCCCATAAAACTATCAGCTGGTTTTTCAGCAGAAACTTTGCAGGCCACATGAAAATGGCATGAAATATTCAAAGTAATAAAAAACAACAAGAATACAATCAAGAATACTCTGCCCAGCAGAGTTATTCAGAATTGAAGGAGAGATAGTTTCTCAGACAAACAAAAACTAATGCCATTAAGGGGGGAAAAAAAACGAAAACTAAGAAAATATAAGGGCAAAAACTTAGTCAATGTACTGAATCAACCAATTATAAAACTAGTATGAAGTTTAAAAGATGAAAGTAGTAAGAGCATGTGTAACTACAGTAACAAGTTAAGGTATGCATACAAACACACACATGCAAAAGATGTAAATTATGATGTTAGAAACAAACAATGGATGGAGAATAAAAAAATTGTAATGGATTATAAAGTGCTCAAACATAAGTAACCATTGACTTAAAATAGACCACTATAAGCTTTATAGTTTGCTATATATGAATCCGTAAGCCAAAAACGTATAATAGACACAGAAAAAAGAAAAAGAAGAAGGAACCCAAAAGAATCACTAAAGAAAGTCATCAATGTACAAGAGAAAAAGAAGGGACTAGAAAAGAACTACAAAAACAACCAGAAAACAATTAATAAAATGGCAATAAGTACATATGTATACATAATTACTTTAAATGTAAATGGTATAAATATTCTAATCAAAAGACATAAGGTGGATGAATGGGGGGAAAAAAGACCCATCTATATGTTGCCTACAAGAGACTCATTTTAGATCAAAAGACACCCACAGACTGAAAATGAAGGGATGGAAAAATATTTCATGCAAATGAAAATGAAAAGAAATCTGGGGTAGCAATACTTATATCAGACAAAATAGACATTTAAAAAAGTCTCTCTAACAAGGGACAAGGGAGGGCATTACATAATAATAAAGGGATCATTCCAACAAGAGAATATAACACTTGTAAACATCTCTGCACACAATATAGAAGCACATAAATACATAAAACAAATATTAACAGACATAAAGAGAGAGATCAACAGTAACACACTCATTGTAGGGCCTTAACACTGCACTCACATCAATGGATAGATCATCCAGACAGAAAATCAACAAGAAACAGTGGTCTTAAATGACAGACTAGGTCATATAGATTTAACAGACATTTAGAGTATAGTCCATCCAAAATCAACAATACACATTCTTTTCAAGGGCACATGGCACATTTTCTAGGATATTCCACATGCTGGACCATAAAACAAGTCTCAGTAAATTTTAGAAGACTGAAATCATATCAAGTATCTTCTCTGATCACAATGGTATGAAACTAGAAACCAATTACAAGAAGAAAAATGGAAGGCAAAAAAAAAAAAAAAACACACAAGCGGAGGCTAAAGAAAAAATCCTACTAAACAATCAATGGGTTAATGAAGAAATCAAGAAAGAAATCAAAAATTATATTGAAACAAATGAAGAAATGGAATCACAATGATCCAAATTCTTTGGGACACAGCACAAGCAGTTCTAAAAAAGGAATTCATAACAATACAGGCCTACCTCAAGAAACAAGAAAAATCTTGAATAAACAATCTAACTTCACACCTAAAGGAACTAGAAAAGGAATAACAAGCAAGCCAAAGTAAGTAGAAAGAAGGGAATAATAAAGATCAGAGCAGAAATAAATGAAATAGAGACCAAAAATAAATAAGTAAGTAAATAAAGAAAGAAATAAAAGAAGTTAAGAGCTGGTTCTTTGAAGAGATAAACAAAATAGATAAACCTTTAGCCAGACTCATCAAGAAATAAATAAATAAATAAATAAAATCAAAAATGAAAAAGGAGAAGTAACAATCAATACCACAGAAATACAAAGGATTATAAGAGAATACTGTGATTAATTAATATATGAGAGTAATTATATGCCAACAAATTGGACAAACTAGAATAAATGGACAAATTCCTAGAAACATATAATCTTCCAAGACTGAATCAGGAAGAAACAGAAAAATCTGAACAGATCAATTACTAGGAACAAAATTAAATTAGTAATCAAAAAACTCCCAACAAATAAAAGTCCAGAACCAGATGGATTCACAGGTGAATTCTACCAAGTATTCAACAAAGAATTAATACCTATCTTTCTCAAAAGATTCCAAAAAATTGAAGAGGATGGAACGCTTCCAAACTCATTCTATATTCAATAAGCTATCAACATCCAGGCTTTTAGGACCATCCTTGCTTTCTTCTTCTCTTCTTCTCACAATCTCACCAATTTCTATCAATGCCACCTCAGAAAATCTTTGGCACTCATTATTCCTCTTTAGCCTCACTGGTACTCCATTGGTCCAAACCCTCAGCACTTCTTGCCTAAACTATGACAATAGCCCATTGACTAGGATAGCCTCCCTACCACTGATCTCTTTTGGCCATAGTTCACCTTCCATACAACCTCTGGAATTTGTTTTCTAAAAACAAATCCAATCTTGTCTCTCTGACACTTAAAGTTCTCTTCTGGCTTTCCCTTACTTACAGAACAAAATCTACATACTCTGACATACAAGATCCTTACTATAACATACAATATCCTTCACAATCTTAGCCCCAAAAATTTTCCAGCATCTGTTCTTGCATATTCTTTTCCTATTTTGTTGCACTTATTAAAATGTAAAATAATTATAAGTTTATATCTTTTTCTCTTTTACCAAATATTCACTTCTCAAAAGAAGTGACTATGATCACTTGGAAAATGTTCTGCTAAAGACTAACGAAAAAGTTGAAAGGCTGGAGGACTGTGAGGAGTCATTCTCATCTCTAGCGAGGGTTTCCTGAAAGTAATCTTGATTATGTATGAAAGGGAAATTACTATAGAAAACAAGGCTTGTAGTGAAGGTGTTGGAGTCCCTGAAAGCCATCAGGGGAGCCGTTAAGCGAGGGATGGGTAAATAGTCCTATCCCCCAATAAAGTAAATATAATAAGACCTTTTGTGGCTCATGAGGCAGAAGGGTGAAAATCTGCCCAACCCCTATAATATGAATTGGCAGTGAGACATAGGAACTACATATTTTACAAGGAGCAGGCCAAGAGTCAGTTCCCTAACTGTTCATGGGGCTCTTAGTGCCTTAGAAGATGACTATTGGAAAGGTTATTTTATACCAGGTTTCTTTCTGAAACTCAGCTTGGAAAAATTATCATTCATATATATATATATATATATATATATATATATATATATATATATATATATATATATATATATAATGAGCTTAAATTTTGCTGAAATCTAGGATATTTAAGCTTGTTTTGATGAAAAGTCATGTTTCCAAGCTAATTCCTAGAGACAAACAAGCCTTTTGACAGGTATAATGTCATGAATAATGTTAAACATCAATACATATAAAACATGCTGAATTGAATCTATTTGTAAATCACTACCAAAAATATGCAGTGGAAAAAGAAATAATCACTCAGTTGTAATAAAAAATAATTAATCTCTGACTACCTTGGAAATATGATTATCAAAAAGTTATTGAATTGGACGTTTTTCTATTGGAAAGTTGTTTTATACCAGATTTCTTTTTCTAAAACTCAGCTTGGAAAAATCATTTTTTTTAATAAAAGGAGCTTAAATTTTGATGAAATCTAGGAGATTTAAGCGTGTTATGATGAAAAGTCGTTTCCAGGCTAATTTTAAGGAAAAATCTAACAAAATAATTTTTAACAGAATAATGCAGAATGCCTGCTAGCATAAAAATAAAATGAAGTTTTCAAGCAACTTTGAGTAAAAATATGGTAGAAGACAATGTTTTTAACAGAAAATGAGGAATTTAAGCATGTTTTAATGAATATGTATTTTCAAACTAGTTTTGAGGAAATATCTGGGACAAAACAATATTTTTAAATAGAAATATTTGGAATTTAATCCTGTTGTGTTTTCCAAACCAGTTTTGAGGGAAATTTTAGTATAAAACATATTTTTAACAACAACAACAACAAAAATGCAGAATTTAAGCAATATGATTCCAAAGGACACAGACAAACCCAAGGGAGGAGCTCTGAAACAGATGAAATTGGTCCAAATATGCTGAAAGTGACCAGGCCTTTGTACCATGCCTTGTCCTCCCCTCCCCCTCAGCTTCTCCTAGTACGGGGCATAGAATGCAGGCTGACCCGAGGGTGAGGCAGTTCCTCTAGTCCCCAAGGTTCACTGGAAGAGCCTGAGGTGTGAGATGCTGGCAGCCTGGGAAATGAGTACCTGGGTCCCATTTGGGGGAGCTGGGCAAGTGCTTGGCAACACCATTGCCAAGGAGCCTCAGCAATAAATTTAGGAGGAAATGTGGGACCAACTTAATAGAAAACTTCAGATACATCAGAGCTGGACATCTTACTAACTCAGGAACAGATGTCTTGATGAAGATTCAAGTTCTCAAGAAAGCATCAAAGAGTGTGTGAAAGTATTTAAACAAGGAAAAGGGAAGGAAGCTAAATGAAGTCATTTTATTCATTTTCACCACATGAAAACTGGCAAATTCCAGACCCACATGCTGTTGAAATACTAGTGATGACTTAGGATAACAAAAGCAGGTTAAATCACCGCATTAGAAGAGAAAATCTAGGATTGATCTGATACAGGTGTGCTGGAACTTGTACAGTATATGGGTAGAATATTTTTTATTTTTCCACATTTGACGTCTGCCACAAATCTAAGTCCAAGCTGAGTCCAAGAAAGCATCACATAACACACAATCAGGGCTAGACCCTCCCATAGAACACCCCTCCAAAATTTTACTGCTCATCCCATTAGCCTACAAATGCAAATGTTGGAATCAAGCAAACCAATGGAAGGAAAGTTAATGGAATGTAGTATTCATAAGGAGTTTTCTTCCTCTTTTCCCACGCTCCCCATCTCAAGTCAAGGCAGGAGCTAGCCAGAATCATTCTACTTGTCCAGCAGAGGGATATAACCATGTTTTCCTGAAAATAAGACTGAGTCTTACATTAACTTTTGCTTCAAAAGACGCATTAGGGCTTATGTTCGGGGTATGGCATCCTGAAAAAATCATGCTAGGGCTTATTTTCTGGTTAGGTCTTATTTTCGGGGAAACACGGTAGCATTTCATTCCCTTGTTGGGCAAAGATCTTGCTGCTCCCTCTTCTGTATGCTACATACTTGAGAAAAACACAAGAGCATGGGGATAGGATTACCAGGTAAAATATGAGATGCATGGGGCTTACTTATGCAAAAAAATTATTCATTACTTATCTGAAATTCAAATTTAACTGGACGTCCATGTGTTTATTTATTAATTCTTACAATCCTATTTAAAAGGAACAGCAGGGCAGAAGGACAGCCACAAGTGAAGGTAGCCAGACTTGAGCCACCTGGCAGGTAGTCATTCAAGATTTTACTGACCAGTGAGGAGATTCCAACAATAAGAACCTATAGAGTGAACTATAGGAGGTGGGGGACAGGAACTGTTAGGGAGCATCAGAAAAGACCAAGAAACTGTGGGAAGTTACAGTGTTCTACAAAGAACTCACCCATACATGCGTCCCAGAGGAGAGCTATTATATGAACACTTGTCCAACAGACATGTAGTCAAAGCCAGAGAAGCAGTAACAATAGAGAGGGAAAAGGCAGCAGTCAAGTAAGAGATACTTGTGTCTTTCCATGTATCTGGGTGGATGTCCCTTCACCCAGTCCCAATCCCCCAGGGGAGACAGAAATCTGAAATGGTAGGGGCAGAGTAAGAAATAAAAGAGCAGGTCCTGCAAATTGCCTGAGCCACAGCCAGAAAGAAGAAGAGAGGAAATGAATGTTAAATTGGATATCAGATTGAAATTTTAAACTGGATCAAACTATATTAGTTATCTACTGCTGCAAAACAAGTTGAGTGGATTAAAACAACAGACAATTATTATCTCACAGTTTCTATGAGGCAGGAATCTGGGGACAGCTTAGGTGGATGGCTGGGCCTGCAATCATCACGAGGCTCAACTGGGAAATGATCTAATTCCAAACTCACGCACATTGTTGTTGGCCGGATTCAGTTCCTTGTGTACTCAGACTGAAGGCCTCAGCTTCTCCCTGGCTGTGGGACACAGGCAACCTCAGTTCTTTGCCACATGGGTCTCTCTAACATGAAGTCCATCCTAGGAGCTGCCTGCCACAGATTGCATTGGCTTAGTAATGATCAGAAAGCTGTATTGCTGCCCCAAATCTTATTTATGGATGGGTAAAAGAGACTAAACACAGCATAACTAAAAGAGGTAATGAAGACAAATCAAACTTTTATTTTTGTACCCATAAAGTTAAAACAGTTCCATAAACTGGATACAGTGTTCACCTTCTTAAAGTTGGCAACGGTTATGTAGTAAGGAAGGGAGATACTGTGATACAGTGGAGAGAACTCAGCCTCACCACTACTACAAACCTTGAGTTAATTGACACCTTTGAAATGAAATCTTCTCAGTAACCAGGTTTGTGATGAGCATACCAGATGATGTACATGTTGATGTAAAGTGTCCGACCTGTGCATAGTGGCTATCATTATCATTATCATTACCCCTACCATTATACAATCTTCCACAGCTCATCTAGCCAAGGTTAGTGACCAGCAGAACCCAATCTCTTCTGACCTCTATTTTAAAGCGTGATGATGACAGAAGTCATAGCAATCATTTATGCATAAGCAACCACACATTTCTAAATTGTACTTGAATTTTGTCCTAGATAGTAATTATGGTAAGACCAACTTACTGCTCAGTGACTTATACTTTCACAAAGAACAAAAAATCCTGTCTGCTGACACCTGGGCAGAGCTCTGTATGAAGTGAAACATCACTGCTGTGTATACTTTCATAAAACATCACCGGGTCAACGTGTTAGGGGAGAATCCAGCACAGCCATAAGCATGTAGAATTTTCCACTTACCAGCAAGAGTTTCACCCCTGAAGCAATCACAGCACTATTTTCCCATAGTTCAGACAAACCTGGCCAAAGAAGAAGAAAAAATATGAAAGGGTTTATAAAAAATATTTTTTTCAGGTGATCCAGTCAAGATGGCAGAGTAGATAAACACTATGTTTACCACCCCTCATGACCACATCAAAATTACAACTAAACTACAGAACAGCCATCATTGAGAATTGCCTGAAGTCTAGCTGAACCAAAGCCCTACAACTAAGGACATATAGAAGAAGTCACCTTGATACTGGTAGGAGGTACGGAGATGCAGAACAGACTGGTTCCACACCCATGTGTGATCATTAAAAGTCAGAAGGGATATCTTAGCTGTGAGGGTCCCCCTTGAAGGAGCAAGAGGTCCCAGCCCCACTACAAGCTTCCCAGCCCAGAGTTTCAGTGCCAGGGAGAAAAGTCTCCACAACTTCTGGCTATGAAAACCAGCAGAGATTGTGGCTGAGTGAGACAAGGTTGGCTGCAGTCCCAGGCACTCCTCTTAAAGGGCCTGTGCATGGATTTACTTGTTGATGGACTCACTTGCTCTGAGCTCCAGCACTGGGGCAATAGCTGGAAAGGTTCCAGGGACATTCCAGGAGGAACTGAATTGTTGAGCTTCAGGGTATGGGCTGAAGATGCAGCTTTCTCCCAGATGGTGGAACTGGTGTTTCTTTATTGAGCCCTCCCCCTTCCAGGTGTGCAGACACAGGTGGCTAACCTGTCTGGGTCTCCATCAACCTAGTTAACACCGTTTTTTTTCTCTGATTCCCTGAAACCATGCCCCACCCAAATTTTGGGTCTACACAAGCCACTTCCAGTGGCTTTTCTGTATAAATTGCTTGCCTTGTCTCATGCTGTGAACCTCCCTAAAATCTCTCTGGGGAGCACCAGACTGAAGTAGGCAACATCTGACTTCAATATGTCTCATACCTCTGGCTGAGAAGCCCTACCTGGAACTAGTGACAACCAGCCTTCATTCATAGCTTGGCATCTTGAGGCACCTCCAAACCCAGTTCAGGAGGTGGTTTGATCATCTGTAGATTGCTTTGTGGCTTATGCCAGGTGGCCCCGGGCAGGGTACAGGCTACTGCTGAATTTAGCCTATGTCTCCAAGGTAGTGATGCCCAGTGGTCATCTCACACCCAATCGGAGCATCACCCAGTCACCTCCAGGGATGACAACTCAAAGGGCAGACTAGGCAGGCACAGAGCCCTGCTAACATGAATCCTGCTCTGTGGGGTCAGCCTTTGCACCCTACCTCCTCCACTGTAGTTATAGCGAGTCCTCACAACCAATCAGCATGAGGGTCAATCCCTCCCATTGACATGACAATAGCAACCAAGGCTCAACTGCAACAGGAGAGAACACACAATCCACACAAGGGACATACCTGGAGCACCCCATTGAGGTGAGAAGTGAGACTGCACCACTGGGGCCCACAGGTCAACTACTACATACGGTCACTCTACTAAGATTGGGACACATAGCAGATCTACCTAGTACACAGAAACAAACACAGCCAAAATGGGGAGACAAAGAAACATGTCCCAAATGAAAGAACAGAACAAAACTCCAGAAAAAGAATTAAACAAAATGGAGACAAGCAATCTACTAGACACAGAGTTCCAAAGAGTGGTTATAAGAATGCTCAATGATTTCAGGGGGAACTTCAACAAAGAGATAGAAAATATAAAAATGGAGATAGAAAACATAAAAAAGAACCAGTCAGAAATGAAGAATAACTGATATGAAGAATACATTACAGGGAATCAACAGTAGATTGGATAAAGCAAAGGATTGAATCAGTGATTTAGAAGATAAGGTAGCACAAAAAAAAACCCACACAGATCAACATAAAGGATCCAAAACAATGAGGATAGTTTAAGAGGTCTCTAGGACAACATTAAACATACAAACATTCGCATTATAGGAGTACCAAAAGGAGAAGAGAGAAAGCAAGGAATAGAAAATCTTTTTGAAGAAATAATGATGGAAAACTTTCCTAACCTGGCAAAGGAAATAAATATACAAGAACAAAAAGCACAGAGGGTCCCAAACAGGATGAACCAAAAGAGGGCCACACCAAGGCACATCATAATTAAAATGCCAAAGTTTAGAGACAAAGAAAGAATCTTATAAGCAGTTAGAGAGTTTCCATAAGACAGCTGATTTCTCAACAGAAACTTTGCAGGCCAGAAGGAACTGGCATAAAATATTCAAAGTCATAAAGAGCAAGGACCTATAACAAAGACTAATGTACCCAGCAAAGCTATCATTTAGAATTGAAAAACAGCTAATAAGCTTTTCAGACAAAAAAAAGGTAAAGGAGATCATCACCTCCAAATCAGTATTACAAGGAATCTTAGAGGGACTTACTTAAGATTTTTTTAAAAAGTAAAAAATTTGAAAAATAAAATAACTACACATATAATTACATATCTATCAATAATTACTTTAAATGCAAATGAATTAAATCAAATAACATAGTGTGGTTGAATGGATAAGAAAACAAAACTCTTATATATGCTGCCTACAAGAAACTCACTTCAGATGGAAGGACACACAGAGACTGAAAGCAAAAGGATAGAGAAAAGATATTTTATGAAAATGCACTTTTTTTAAAACTTGGATAGCAATACTCATAACAGACGAAATATATTTTAAAACAAAGTCTATACCAAGTGTCAAAGAAATACCTAGTAATCCCACTTCTGGGTAATTATTAAAAAAATACCCAAAGCATTATTTTGAGGGGACATGTTCATCCATATGTTCATTGCAGCAGTTTACAATGGCCAAGATGTGACAGTAGCCTTGGTGTTCATCAATGGAAGAATGCATAAGGAGGAGGTGGTACATATATACAATGGAATATTGCTTGGCCATGGAAGGGAATGGGTTCATGCCATATGTGGCAGCTTGAAAGGACCTTGAGGGCATTGTGCTAAGTGGAGTATTTCAGACAGAGAAAGACAGATTCAATGTGATTTCACTTATATGTGGAATCTAAAGAACAAAATAAACAAAACAGAAAAAAACTCATAGATACAGAGAACATTTTGAGGGTAGGAAGAAGGGATGGTGTTCAGGGGATCAGTGAGAAAGAGGAAGGGATAAAGAAATACAAATTGGTTGTTACAAAGTAGTCATGTAGATGTAGAGTATAGCATAATGAATATAGTCAATAACATTGTAATAACTATGTTTGGTGTCAGATGGGTACTAGCTTTATTAGGGTGATAGATGAGAGGGGGTTTCGGGAGCAGGGCAAGAAAGGTGAAAGCATTAAGAAGTACAAATTGGTAGTTACAAAATAGTCATTAAGGGATGTAAAGTAAACAGTAGGAAATATGATCGATAATACAGTAAAAACTACAGTATTTCCCCGAAAATAAGACCTAACCAGAAAATAAACCCTAGCATGACTTTTCAGGATGCTCGTAATATAAGCCCTACCCCAAAAATAAGCCCCAGTTAAGATCATCAGCCATACGGACACATTTAGCATGTCTGTTGCAACACACAATGGATGTATTAAATTATAAAATAATAAATATAAATATATAATTAAATATAAATAAATAATATTATTGGCATTAATACTTAAAATAAATGATAATATAAATTATAATTAAGTATTTGTAAATACCCAAGTGGGTGCCTTTGGACAAGAGGTAAACCTGTGTAAACAGATGAACTCGAGACTTATTGCCAAATGACCAATCAGAGTACAGACACAATGCATGAATCACACGCGCACTTGATAATGAACGGACGTGGTTGTGTCTAATATGAATGTTCATAATTTAATATGTCATGTGTTGTAACGAACATACTTAATGCACTTGTGTAAAATAAAGAAATGTTTTCTGAATTTTGGTGCCTGCGAATTTTCGTTGCTTTTGTATGGGTCATCATTCTTAACTGTCATCATTTTTGTTGCCACTCCTGTCTCGTAAGTCTTTGATTAACACTTGATTTAATGGTGGACTTAAAGGAAATAATATTTTGACCCCCAGACAAGATGAGTGCACAAAGAATGAGCTATTCCATTGTGTACAAGAAAGGAATTGTGGAGAACTCCCAGGGCAAGAATCTTATGGCTTTCTGCAAAGAGAAGTTGGATCCCCGAATGGTCCAAAAATGGTGAGCAGAGTATGATAACTTCAGTCAACAGGTGGGAGAGGGAAATGCTAAGAAGCCCAAATGTGGATCAGGTCGGCAGCCATTATTTCCTGAGCTGGAAGACATCATCTCTAAATGTATTGTAAAGTCTTTGATTGTGTGCAGGGCAATATTCAAGGATTTGCCCTTGCAATGGCACCACGGTTAGAAATATCCCCAGAAAAATTAGAAGCATCACAACACTGGCTGGATGGTTTCCTTCAGCGATACAAGCTGTCTCTAAGATCAACAACATTGTTCAAGCTGGAAGATACTGAAGCTATTAAACGTGCACTTGCATTTAAGTCCTTTGTTGATGGATTGACTTTTGTAAATACCAGCTCTCCAACATGATTGCTATGGATGAAACTGCAGTGTTTATGGGCCGAGGATCTCAAACGACAATTGATCAAAGGCATGCCTCATCAATCTGCATTCCCTCCACTGGTTAAAAAAGTGCACACGTTACCTGTATTTTGGCAATTCGTCTAGATGGAAAGAAAGCCCCACCTCTAATCATCATTAAGGTCAAGAAAGAATTTGAATGTGTTCCAGGCATTTCCGTTCTTGAAACAGAAAAAGCCTGGTGCACACAAGCAGTTATAAGGAATTGGGTTGACTTAATGCTGCCACTCATTTTGCAAGGTGGCCAAAGAGGTCTACTAGTCTGGGATTCAGCAAGCACTCACCACGCTAAAGACAAGAAGAACTTCCTTGCAGAGAGAAGAATAGATCAAATAATGATTCCCGCAGGAATGACTACCTATCACCAGACTCTTGATATTGCAATAAACAAACCATTCAGGGACCATTTGTGCATGGAACTCAACGACTACATTGAAAATAAAAGGGAGAGAAATCAGAGTGGAAACTTTGTGAAGCCTAGCCTGCAAGAGGTCGTGATTTGCGTGAAGAATTAACGGGATAAAATCACTGACTGCTGTGTTGCAAATGCACTACAAGCAGACTACGTAAACAAGAAGTTCTCATTTAAGGAGAGCTCTATTGCTGGAAATGAGAGATTGGGGCCAGTGGTTCTACAGGAAATGGAGTCGCAAGAAATTCAAGCCAGAATTCAGGGTTTGGAGAGTTATGACGATATTCCAGAAGAAGATCTCATGACTATATTTGAATAAATGTAGATTTTTGGACACGAATAAATGTAGATTGTTTTACATGAAAAAATAAGACATCCCTTGAAAATAAGCCCCAACATGTCTTTTGGAGCAAAAATTAATATAAGACCCAGTCTTATTTTCAGGGAAATATGGTATGTATTGTGCCAGGTGGGTACTAGACTAGTCAGGGGGATTACTTTTTAAATTATATAAATGTTTGACCATTATGCTGTACACCTGAAATTAATATAAAATAATATTGAATGTCAACTGTAATTGAAAAGTTAAAAGGTGAAGGGAACTATGAAGGGGAATAAGAGGTCCAAATTTCCAGGTATAAAACAAAGAAGTCATAGGGATGTGATATACAGCATAGGGAATATAGTCAATAGTATTGTAATAACATGGTACAGTGTCAGATGGTTGCTGGACTTATCATGGAGCTCACTTCTTTAAGAATATAAATGTTGAATAAGTATGGTGTGCCCCTGAAACTAATATAATATTGTGAATTAGCTATATTTTAATAAAAATCTTTTTTAAAAAAGATATTTTCCCCTGCCAAACATATTTTCAGTATAATACCACCATCTTCCTCCTCCTCTTCCATCATCATTATCATCATTATTACAGTCAGGATCATTATCATCACGACCACTGTCTCACTACCATTTATCAAGGTTTCATCATGTTTACTATTTATCTATTGCTGTGTACAAATAACCCTAAATTTTTAGCAGGTTAACAGTTTAACACAACAAATATTTATTATCTCACAGTTTTGGAGGGTCAGGGAATCCAGAAGTAGTTTAGTTAGGTTCTGGCTCAGGGGCTATCATGAAGTTGTAGTCAATGTGTGGTTGGGGAGAGATACAGGCTGCAGTAATCTTAAATTTTACCTGAGGCTGCTCAACATCTATTGGCCATTGGGAAGTAGAAATCAAAATCACATTGCAATATGGTTCCAAACCCACTAAAATGGCTACAGTAAAAAGGCAGATAATAACGAGTATGGGTGAACAAGTGGAAAAATTGGAACTCTCATACACTGCCATTGATGTTACAAATGGTGTGGTCACTTTGGAAAACCACCGGCATTTCTTCAAAAAGTTAAACATAGAGTTACCATATGACCCAACAATTCTACTCCCAGATATATACCCAAGAAAAATGAAAAAATATGTCCACATAAAAATTTGTACACAAATGCTCATAACAGCATTATTCATAATAGCCAAAAAGAAAAAGCAATTAAAATGTCCATCAACTCATAAATTGATCAACAGAATGTGGTATATGCATTAAATGAAATATTATTTGGCAATAAAAAGAAATGAAGCATTGATACATGTCACCACGCAGCAGCCTACCTGTTTGTTTCCTTGCACTTGCCCCCAAAGAAAGGAGGGTCTGCGAGATGGATCCTTTCAGGGACTTTGCTACAACTTTGTGTTTGCACCTTATGTCTCCCTGTTTGGCCCCCAAAAGATAGCTGGCAGCCAATGACGGGTACGACTTTCCATGTGGAAAGCAACCTAAGACAGGCAGAGCCAAGTGGGGACAAACAGGGGAACCCATGGGGTTCATAGAGGTGGGCACAGCCCCCCACCTTCCTCAGGCTAAGGAAATCCTCTGCCTCTGTGGCTGCATTCCTTCCCAAAACCTGCCAGGGAAGTGATTCAATGATGTGCTCTCCATCTATTCATATGCATATAGGTTTTGTCCCTTGGGGAAGTTGAGATTTACCATGCAGCTGCCTGCAGACAAGGGTGATTGGCTTAATCAGTTTCCTATTATGGTGTATAGAATTCACAGATCTTGAAATTGAGGAGCTTTATCTCCTTTACTTCCCCACCTAACTAATAAAAGCTAATGGGCAGGCCCCATTAGGCACCCACAGCCCAGTCTTTGAAGCTGCAGGGCCCTTGACCCCCCACCCCCCCAGCCCCGCACTTAAACTCTTCATGGCTACTGTCTTTTCTTAACCCTGAGCCGCCCTCCTCCTCTCCCCACAACCCTCGGTGTGCTGGATGCGACAGATACACGCTGCAGCGTGGATTAACTTTGAAAATATTAGGCTTAGTGAAAGAAACCATAACCAGCCACATATTATATGTCTTCATTCATATGGAAAGTTCAGAATAGTCACATCTAAAGAGACAGAAAGTAGATTAGTGGCTGCCTAGAGTTTGGCTAGGTTAGAAGAAAATGAGGAGTGACTGTTAATGAGTACAAGGTTTCTTTTGGGGGTGATAAAAACGTTCTAAAATTAGATAGTGTTGATGGTTACACAGCTGTGAATATACTAAAAATCATTGACTTGTACATTTTAAATGGGTGAATTACATGTGAATTATATTTCAGTAAAGCTGTTATAAAAAATCTTTAATGAAAGATTAGTGTGATGCTGTAATAGGATCAAAAAGGCAATAAATATTGATATGCACTATAATCAGTTTATAACACATGCTGAGCACCTGCTGTATGCAAACCACTATCAATAAAATTATGGAGAGAATTCACAGTGCATAGAATAAAATAAGTGAATTTATAACATTACATGAGTATTTTGATGTGTACTATTCATGCCTGATAAACGAAGAAGAGGTTAATAACATTTTTCTTCAATGTAGGCATTTATTAAATTCTATAAGTGAAGGAGAGCAATCAAGTTGCATAAAATTAAAATCTTAATCGTTCAGCCGTAGGCTGTATTTTGTAAAAAAAGATTCATAAACACAGCCTCTGATCAGAATCTGTAAAAATCCTGAGAGAATGTCAAATACAGATGAGTTGCCAGAGGATGTTTCCATACAGAATTAAATAGTGCCCTTTTTAAAATTAACAAATGATTTATTTATAATCACAGACTTTTTGTTGGGGAAAGACTAGAGAATATTTCAGCTCTAAAAAGTTTCTAAAATTTTAGCTTTCATCTACTATCTCAAAAAAATATCACTAGTTGAGAGACTGAACCTTATAAAACGAGAATCCAAGATGGATTCATTCTTCCTTTAATGATGAGGTAAAAACATACCAGGTATCTCTAGTCATTGAACAGTGGACAATCCAACCCCAAAGAAACTGAAAATTCTGCTTAGTGACAACACATTACTTAACTCACAGGGCAATTTAAGATAACACAATGTGACAAATCTATGCAAGGAAATTTGTCAGGTGAAAGCATTTCTTCCTTAAGAAAGACGTGCTGGCAATCAAGATAGAAAAACATATGTCAAATTATGAGCTTCTTTCGAGAATTACCCTGACTGATTTTGTAACTATGTGCAAATTAGTTCCCTTCTGGAGCTTATGGGGGCGATTTCCAAAGGCTTCAAACCAGAGATATAGCTTCATGGGAGAAAGTAGCAGTTTTTAATTTTATTATATGTAATATGTACATTACATGTTATATTATATGTAAAATAAAATCTAAAAGTTACAGTATATTATATTTTATATATATAACATACTCTAGTTAAATCTTACGCAAGGAAGAATACAACATAAACAGCTCACTGTGCCTTTCTGCTAGCTGAGTTACCACTTACAGTTCCCCTGAAAGTTTCTGTAGTGCCCTCATGTTAGCACTTCCTTTCACATGCCCTCAGCCCTCCACTCTCGGCCCACCGCCCTCTGTGATAGACAGCAAGCAAAAGACACAGCATCCTCTTTTTACCATCATGTGCTAGTTGGTTATCTGAGGAGCAAAATGAATAGGAGAGAAAGAAAAAAAATTAAACCAGATCGTCTCTTTATAATTTCATATTTGCAATGTCACCTAAGTCGTGATTTTGCTAAAAAGAGAAATTTTAGCATCTTAATAAGGATTCATTACAGTACTTTCTAAGTGGGAACTGCTTCCACACCTTGTTCATCTGCTACCACGGTCCAATACTACTCAGTCATTTAACATCTTTAATTGGCTTCCCTCTCAGACTCAACCCCAAAACTGAGCTCACGCCCATAAAATACTCAGAAAAGGTTTGATTGGAGTCTAAACTAAGCAATAATTGGTTTCTTCCTAACTTAGGGGCTCAGTAGACACCTGCAGCCCCCACTGCCCTTCATTAGCAAGTGTGAGTAGCTTCCCCTCTGAGGGTCTGTGAGGGTGTGGCCTAGACGACTGGCAGCTTCTTCCCTCCACTGGCCCAAATTCAGTAAATGCTGTCCAGGAAAAGGACCTACTGCGTGGACTTCTCCATGACTTTTGTTGCTGTGTGTGCTAACTGATCACAGCAACAAAGGGGATTAAATTTATAATTATTGGTAAAACGGTGGTTACCAGGAGCTGGGGGGTGGGGTAATAAGAGAGATGTGGTTTAAGGGTACAAACTTACATCTAATAGTAAATAGGCCTTAGCGATCTATTGCAAAGTATAGTGAATGTAGACAACCATATCGCATTACAGTAATCAAACTTTCTTAGAGACTAGATCTTAATAACTCCAACAACCAAAAAGAAAGGATAATTATGTGATATGATAGAGGCACTAACTACTGCTACAATGGCAATCATATCACTATATATATTCGTAAATATACCAAATCAACGTGTTGTGTGCCTTAAATTAACACAACGTTATCTGTCAAATATGTTACAATTTAAAAAATTACTAGGGATTCCTCTTCCTGTAACGTTGAAATCACTTCCCTAAACATTTCTTAGGATGATCTTAGAGCAGAACCCACTGTTCGGTAATTCTCCAAAGCAGCTTTGCTCTGCTCTGACAACTTTGGGAAGGAAAGGAAAAAGAAAAGAGATAAATCAATAGATATTAAGCCTCTAAATGACCAAACACTTTATGTTTTCATCTTACTTAACCATTATAGCAAACCTGTGAGATGTACATTACTATTCACTCAAATGAGTGAATTACTATTCCTCAGATGAGGAAACTGAGTCCCCAAGGTCAAGCAAGGGCATACCGTGAGTATCTGGGCAGCAGAGCAGCACAGACAGTCTCAAAAGCAGTGGTTCTCAGCTCATTCAGGGCCACAGACTTCTCTGAGAATCTGGTGACAGATAAAAACTGCTCCAGGCACACATTTTACAAATTCAGGGACCATGCACTCCTTGAAGCCTAACCCTGAGCCTACAGAAATCTAGACCCCACAGCTTCCCTCTTTCCACATAACACTGCCTCCCACTGGACAAGGCTGGGGAAGAGGGAAGATGAATCACCTAATAGTTAAAATACATCTATTTTCTCCAAAATCTTTTCATCTATCTTCCATGTTATTTCATAAATTCCTTCTGCATCTTTTTCTACTGAGCAGCAGAATTTTTATCAAAAACCTCTTGTAAGAGGCAAAAATTAAAGTGATTTCAAAAGCTATCCATCAGCCTCCTGTGTTGTTTTCCAGTTTCTCTTCAGCAATCCCACTTGAGACTATTTGTCCAAAAGAATTGAAAACAGGATCTCAAAGAGATATCTGTACTCCCATGTCCACTGCAGCATTATTTACAATAGCCAACAGGTGGAAACAACCTAAATGTCCATCAACAGGTGAACGGACCAAAAAATGTGGGCTATACATACAGTGAAATATTATTAAGCTTTTAAAGAGAAGTATATCCTGTCAAATACTACAACAGTCATGAATCCTGAGGACATTATGCTAAACCATACACTCTTGTAAAGCAAGAGTTATGAACAAACACACCCTGCGTGCCTCTGAGTAGCTTCCTGAGGGACAAGTCACAGTTAGTAACAGCCACCAGATCACCAGTTTTCATGAAACTGATTAGTCGTAAACATGAAACACATGAAAAACACTTTGTTTTCTGTTTGCCCCCCTACATCTAAAATAACTATCCCCTTTGCTGGAAAACTACTTAGCACCTTGTTTCAAGCTCAAAAATTAATTTTCACAACATAACACATTACTCCACTAAATGATACTATTAGTGGCAGGGCCCATGTACTCTGAAAGTCCATTATGGGCTAAACTGTCCCTTCTTTTGGAAAGAGATACAAATGAATTCCTTCTTTGAAAACTAATGCAAATGCAGTTTAAAGCGCAATACACTGCCTTCTTACTTATAGTCTTGGCAAAGGGCAGATCATGGCCTGAGTCCCTGCTGACCAGGGCCTGATGAAATCGCCCCCTTCCCACCAGCCACCAAGGTCTGCTTGTCACTGCTTTCCATTGACCAAGGCAGCGCTAAGATGTCCCTCAGGCTGAGAAAACTTTGCACAGGTTTATTCCTGACTATGGGACCCTTACCTCCCTTTCTCCAGCATTTACCTGAGGAAACTTGCAATTGTGAATCCTTTCTCTGCCCCTTTGAAATGTAAATCTTCTCCCAGCCAGTTTTTTTTCCCTCTCTCTTTTTATTTTTCATTATTATTAGTTTCAGGTGTACAAAACAATGTACTAACTGGACACTTACACCCCTCACAAAGTGACAACCTCCCTCCCCCAATCTACCACCCCTCTGACATCACACATAGCTATCACAGTCCCACTGACCCCATTCCCTGCGCTGCACTCCACTCTTAGGTATCTATCCAGAGACATCCAAAATACTGATTCAAAAAAATGTATGCACCCCTATGAATAAGCATAGGGGTGCATACATTTTTTTGAATCAGTATGAATAAACATAGGGGTACATACATTTTTTGAATCAGTATGAATAAACATAAGGGTGCATACATTTTTTTGAATCAGTATTTTGGTTGGTTCTGGATAGATACCTAAGAGTGGAGTGCAGCACAGGGAATGGGGTCAGTGGAACTGTGGTGGTTATGTGTGATGTCAGAGGGGTGGTAGATTGGGGGAGGGAAGTTGTCACTTTGTGAGGGGTGTAAATGTCCAACTAGTACATTGTTTTGTAACTAATAATAATGAAAAATGAAAAGAGAGAGAAAGAGAAAAACAAAACTGGCTGGGAGAAGATTTACATTTCAAAGGGGCAGAGAAAGAATTCACAATAGCCAAGACATGGAAACAACCAAAATCCCAGCCAGTTTTATAACCCAAGGATCAGGGAGCCACCACTTTGAAATGCAATCAACAAGGAAGCTATGCTCCTATTTCCCAGTCTCTGAGAGGATAAGAGTCTAACTTCCAGGAATGCCAGTTAGCAAACATTGATGGCCTAACCACATAGATCAATCTCCTTCCTAATGTTCTTCAGAACTTTTCCACTAGCTTACCCCAGCACTTACAAACCCTCCCATCTTTTGTTTGAGTGGAGGTGGATTCAATCTCTCTCCCCTACCGCAATAGTCTTAAATAAAATCTTCCTTGCTAATTGAACTCTGTCTGGTGTCATTTCTCTTTGACACCACCCCTCTACAGAACCACCACTACCCACTTCATTATTTTAAGGCTCTTCTCCTTTAATAGTAGAATTAGACTGAAAGGATAGGATAGGATTAATTTACTGAAACATGAAGAGATGCACTTGATATATTTTTTAATTTAAAAAATTGTAGGTAGACCCTCATGCTTAATTCACAAACACACACTGTATGCAAGTACACACAGCATGCAAATATATCAATCCATTAAAGTTTCAAAATCAGCTTTGAAAAAAGTCAATAAGGGGGTATGCCCAAATGATGAAAGTCACTTCTATGCAGCAAGATAACAGGATTTTTCTTTTCTTCTATAACTGAACTGTATTTTCTATGAAGAATAGCATTTGGGGTTAAACTATTTAAATGGGGGGAGAAGGAAGAGGGTTTTAAGTAATAAAATGAACTCTTACTTGCTCTCCCTAAAAGTAATCACACTGTTTTGTTTACTTTTGTTTTGTTGTTCGTTTGTTTTTCTTTTTACCAGCTTTCCTCCTAAGCACTGTGGGTGGGAAACAGATAATATTAACAAAACTATTAAAACTCATTTGATGCTTTGAATTCTGTTTTTCCTTTCCTGGATGTTTCTTAGAAACCTAAAGCCTCCCTGCTCTTCTCTTTGATTCTTGTGGGAGTCCCTCCAGGACCAGGCAAGTGTCCCCGACACAAGAAGTATCTGAACTTAGTGTTGTGATTTAAAAAAAAAAAATTTTTCTCAAGCCCCTTGAGGAGGGGTCCCTATCTCTCCCAGTGAGTGATTGATGTCTCAGATGTCAGAGAGCACTAATGGGGGGCTCCCCCATCTCATACTCAAAGTTCACAGGAACGATGGCGACTTGAGTCATTCTGTCCCACTCACATGAGAGAATTGGATGCCCAGAGACCTTATGATGTGAACTTATATCCACGATGAAAGAGAACTTGGAGCCCGTTGAAGTTAACCATTAAATAAGCCAGTGTTCATCTACAGGAAAAATGGCAGGAGGGAGAAAGGAAGGGGGAATGAACAAAGTTTAGGAACATTTATATTAAGACTTGGACTATATTAAGGCTAGTTTATCTGAAGACAAGAATCTCGGTGTTTTGGAGCAGACTCCTGGGTGCCTCTATACCTAATATTTCAAACGGAGTCCCCTGCAGCTTAAGCAGGGCATAGACTAATTAGAGTTCTGAAAGAAACAATCAAAATGTACATGATTAAACAATACTTAAAAGGAGAAACTTCGGAAGAATTAATCTCCCTAATAGGAAAAAAGAATAAGTCCTTGGCAAGGCAACACTTTCAGTGAAGAAAGAAAATTATTCAAAAAGCCTAAGGAAACTGTAGGATCTAACTGGAAAAGTAGAAATGTGTGTAGTAAAAACACAATGTGGCCTGAGTCTTTGTCAGAGAAGACACCAGGTGCCCTAGCAATAGGGTCTTCTCCAGAGAAAGAGGCATTGAACAGGTTCATAGAACATAAGCCCAACCCACGGTGCAAGACGTGTTTTAGAATTCTGAATATGGGGGATTTTAGAAATAAAATCTAGTGCATGATCAATAACATTATATATATCATGCCCAATGGGGTCTGGGGTCACATCCCATTAAACTTTCTTAGGCAAAACATATGAAGATTCACACTAAGTGGGATTAAAAGAAAAAGAATACATATATAATAGACACATCAGATCAAGTTTTGCTGCCAGAGAAGTTATGGAAAAAACAATTCAATTTCATGAGGTTTTGGGGTTTCAGAAATGTGAATAAGGGATTGTGGACCTGTATTTCTTTATATGTCTGTCTTTGCCACCAGTGGCTAAGAACCATGACTTATTTATCTTTCCCAGTACCTAACCTGTGACTGGTGCTCAGCCAGTGTGGTGAATTTAATTGATTAATTCCCAAGCTCTAGGCCTCTCACATTTGCTGGTGGTACCACGCCCAAAGTTCTGGATGTCCAGGGAGGTCCAAATTACAAGAGCAGGGATGATCTAGTCAAATGTACTGAACCTCTTTGAATTGGAGTTAAAAACAAAGTAAATTTGTTTGCCTAACTTTAACTTTCCCAATTCCAAGTGCTGCCATCATATAAACTGCTTGGAGAATATGAAGGCCAAGAATTAGATTTTTGCAATATTATCTTGTTTGGAAATTTGGTAGCAATGTAATGGAAAACCCCAATGACAAGATGTCCCATTTGGGAAAATGAGTCCTCATAATTATTAATGCTTGTCTCTTTGAATATACTGTGCTGGAGGCAGAGGTAATACTAAGGCAGAGTAAGAACAGAAGTTTTCATCACACACCCTTGGCAGACATCATTTCATGCACATTTCTCCTCTCAGCCAGGCTTCCTCTCATCTAAGCTGCGACATCTACCTCTCCCACTCACCACTGCCAAAGAGAAGCCATCAGCACAGACCCACCTCCTCGTTGTCTCCGTGGAGATCTGAAAATACATGTATCCAGTTGTCCTTTAGGTCCAAAGTCCTTTAATATATGGGACAAGGTCGTCCCACTTTCTTGGTAATACTGGCAGTATAATTAGTCTTATCTTTCACTCTGTGAGGAATAGGGTGTAACTTTAAGCTTTAAAACGAGGTGGAAAATATGGATTGAAAGTTAAACACCTAAAATAAAAAGGATACCAGAATTGGTAGCCACAAATAGAGTATCAGCATTCAAACACCCAGGCCAACTGGATATTTCTATTTGCTAACACTGAGGGCAGGTCCTTTGACACAGGAGTTGCCTGATCTAAAAAACTCAATATGAAGTTTAAATCTAGAGAACAAATACATTCATTCTCTAGTGACAATATTAAAAAAAAAAAAAAAAAATGCTTTTTAAGTTACCTCAAGGTTGCTTTGCATAATAAAATGCCTCAAGTATATTTTCACTTTTACTTTTTTTAACGTTACTTATTGTATAGGTAATACATGCATGCGTACAGTAAAAAAAAAAAAAAATCAAGCAATTAAATAGATTATATAAGGGAAATTAAGTGTCTAATCTTACTCCTGCCCCAAAGGCTTACATTTCCTCTTTCCAGAGGAAACTGCTGTGACTAGATTTTGGATTCTTCCAGAAATAGTCACTACACATATAACACATATAAGGCTATATCATTTTTCAAATTTAAACTCTACCATATTATACACACTATACCACATTTTGCCCCCTCTCCCCAAATGCATTTAAATTATGAATTTCCCTCTATGCTTCCAGCATGTCACCCTCCTCTACAACATGCACAGGCAGTTAGAACTCCAGGCGCTCCCGATGCTCACATCTGAAGACTGATATTTTCTAACTAAGCCATATAGATGCTGCGATGGGTTGAATTTTGTCCTTTCCCAAAGGATGTACTGAAATCCTAACCAACAGAATCTGTAAGTGTAAACTTATTTGGAAATAGTCTTTGTAAATGTAATTAAGATATAAATTAATATGAGGTCATACTGGAGTAGCATCATTCCTTAATCTAACATGACTATTGTCCTTACAAAAAAAAGGAGAAAAAATACAGACAAAAGACATGCACAGATGGAAGACACTGCAAAGTGATGCAGGGAGAACACCATGTGCTGACAGAGACAGAATCAGAGTGATGCATATACAAGGCCAGGAGTGCCAAGGATTACCAGAAACATCAGAAGCGAGAACAGAGGCATGGAACAATTGTCCCCTAGAGCCTTCAGAGGGAGAATGACCCTGCTGACACCTTGATTTCAGATTTCAGGCCTCCAGAACTGTGAGAGAATAGATTTCTGTTGTTTTAAGCCATCCACTTTGTGGTACATCATTGCATCAGCCCTAGAAACTAACATAAACTCCACTGAGCTTTTCTTCTTCCATTATCATATTTCTACCCCAACAGTTAACACTTACCTCCCTCTCCTTTTTCCACCCACCTCCTACACCCCTGTCTGCCCAGCTGATTGGCTCTTCCTCCAGTGTCCTCCTTGAATTGTCATGCCTGCTTTCATTTCTGACCTCCCTTGAACTGATTATCTGTGCTCTGTACAATTGTTCCTTTGAGTTCTGTTGTCTCTTATGTGCACATCTTTTCTTCATAACTGGCCCAAATTTCACTGAGTAATTTTTCTTTTGATCCAGAGTGGATTCACAGTATATATTCAATACGCAATCCTTGATCCCACAGTGTTAAAAGATTACCAATTTCAAGAAATGATAAGCAAAAAGTACTCTGACTATTCATTAGGCGTTCCAAAGTACATTTGGTGTCTCTAATCTAATACAATAAAAGAAAAATCTATGAAAAATGCATTTTGTCCTTTCTGTACTTTAAAAGTAAAAATATATTTCTTTTTTTAATATAAAATGCAAGTTAGGATAATCACTAGAAAGTTTACTATAACAAAATGATTAATTAATTGCTAATGTGTAAAGTGACTCAGGAAAACCAAATGACGTAAATTACCAGAACAATATCCTTTGATTATAAGACAGTACTTAATTTTTTAACAATCTGTAGAAAAAACAATCTAAAATAATGATGAAAGGATAACATTAATGGAACTCTAAGAGACAATTGATTTAGAAATCCTGAGGAAGTGCCCAGCCAACTTATAGACATTATTAGAATAAGAGCTGAGTAGACATTTATCAGTAGACCAGTACTAATAACCATCTGACTTACATAGATACAAATTTCCTTCTCACTACATTATTTTTAGGAGTAGTGCAGATCCTAGAATCAAATAATCTTAGAGTTAGAAAGGAGCTTGAAATTCAATATCATCCAATCTCTTACCCCATAGAGAATCCCTTCCACTTACCATCAAACTTTTTCCTCAATTCAGTTGATAACAGGAAAGTCTACTTTGAAGGGCTCCTATTCCATTGCTGGGTGCCCTTGGAATGGAAAAAAGGTTAGATTCCATATTAGGGCCCTGGAATCAGTTCTAATTGGTTCATGCAGAAGGAGAATGCCTACAGAGAAGCCCTTGGCTTTAAGCGTCAATAGGAAGATTTCACATCAGAAAAAAGATGAATGGTGACTCTTTACCTGAACTGGTTTCACTATTCAAGTTAGTCCTCTCTTTGCAGGAACACCCTAAGTCCACAGAACTACTTCTCTGACAGTACACCTTATCAGTTCCTACTACATGAGGTGACCTCCAAGCATCACCAATATGATGAGATACCCCTGAAAATACCAAGAGTTTTGTCTCTGCCCTCAGCAACAGCATATTCCATTCACACAATGGCTTTTGGAGTGGAAAAGCTAGTAGGTTGGTGCAAAAGTTATTGTGATTTTTGCAATTATTTTTAACCTTCTAAATCGCAATTACTTTTGCACAACCTAATAGTTTTGGAATTCTAGTAGGACTTAAATTTAATGGATTTGAGGATGCCTACTCTTGAGTTCAGTTCTCCTCTAGCACCATAACTAGCAATGAATCTGCTTCCAAACTCCTTCAAGTTGTTATCAGAATTTATTCCTTTGTGGTTGTAGCACTGAGGTCCCTGGTTTCCTGCTGGCTATTAGCTGGAACCCACTCTCAGCTCCAAAATGTACTCATAATTATTTTCCACCTAGCCCGCTGCATAACCTTTTCACAATATGGCAGATTGCTTCTTCAAAGTCAGCAAGGGGGAAAGAGCACGTCTGCTAGCAAGGAGCTTTTTAACCTAACATAATCAGTGCTCACCAAGTGACATCCTATCACCTTTGCCATATTCTATTGGATAGAAACAAGTCACCAGTCCCATCCACACTTAAGGAGAGGGGGTTTTACAAGAGCTTGAACACCAGAATGTGGGGTCATTGGGGAGTTACCTTAGAAGCTGTCCACTAAAACCCCAAATATCTGGATTTTTAAAGTACCCCAGTGATGTGGATATTTAATCAGATTTCAGAACTATTGTTATAAGATACAATAGGGGCGGCTGGTTAGCTCAGTTGGTTAGAGCGCGTGCTCTTAATAACAAAGCAGCTGGTTTGATTCCCACCATGGGATGGTGGGCTGCACCCCCTGCAACTAAGATTGAAAACAGCGACTGGACTTGGAGCTGAGCTGCGCCCTCCACAACTAAATTGAAGGACAACCACTTGGATCTGATGGGCCCTGGAAAAACACACTGTTGCCCAATAAAATTTTAAAAAATAAAATAAAATAGTTGGATTTAAAAAAAAGAAGAAGAAGAAGACGATACAATAGAGTAGGCAACACAAGGGAGAGATTACTTTATTGTTCTGGTTTGTAACCCAGTGCAACTCAGAATCACAGAGGGAATTTTTTAAAATCCCATTGCAGACTGGACTCTAAACCAGTTAGATCAGACTATCTGGCAGTGGATTTGGTTTTTGAAACACCACAGGTGATTCCAAAGTTCAGCCAAGGCTGAGAATCATTGTTTTAGGAAACAGTTGGAAGTCAGAGTCAATCTTAATAGAAAAAAGGAAATCCTTGGGGCAACTTTTGAAACAAATAGGTGTTTTCTAAGTGAGACAAAGAAGTGTCAAGTGATAGGACAGGAACATTTGTAGCAACTTAATGAAGATGTGGATTCAGAGAATGGGATGGATGTAGAAAGTAACACTGATAAAACTTTGTGCCAAATGTGAGGTTAACAAATAAAGAGGGACCTCAGATAACTTCCAAATCTCAGGATTAGACACCTGCGAGAGCATAAAAGCCACTAATTGAGAAAGAGAATCAAGAGAAGCTGTTTCGAGATTGGGGGGAGATGGAGATGTTAAGCTGAGTTCTAAATATGTGAAGTTGCACACATTTTTAAAGGTATTTTAATTTAACTTGAACTCGTGTTCCATTGCCTTGCTGAATCTATTTAATATAGATTGGCCATTGTCAACATATTCCCAATCGATTTATTGTTCTGTTCTCTTCTGTTTTCTAAAACAGACCCTGCCCCACTGCCCAGGACAGGGTCATATAAATTCCATGTTTCTCTCTAATTTCTGCCCCTGAAAAATCATTTATTATTTTGCTAGTGACACAAACCCTTGGATGACCCTTCCTATTCCTAAATACCTGTGAATTGCTCTATGTCAGGTGGCCCCAGGCAGGGCACGGTGGTGGCTGAATTTTACCTGTAGTGGGGTCTGTCCCAAGAGGCCCAGGGCCAGCACATCTGGTGGCCAGCTTCGGACCAAGCTGGAGCATCACTCTGCTGTCTCCAAGGACAACACACCCAAAGGGCAGACTGAGCAGGCACCAGAGCCCTGCTAAAGCAAATCCTGCTCCTTAGGGTCAGTTCCTACACAGCAATTACTCCACTGTAGTCAAGGCCAGTCCTCAGAACCAATGAGCCTGAGGGTCAGTCTCTCCCATTGATGTGCAAAGAGCAACCAATGCTCAATTACAACAGGAGGGCACACACAACAAACAAAAGGGACATACCTAGAACTTCTGTCTCAGGTCACCAGGGAGCCTGAGCCACTGGGCCCCATAGGACACCTACTACATAAGGCCACTCTACTAAGACTAGGAGGCATAGCAGCCCTATCTAATACACAGAAACAAACAAAGAACAGAACAAAGCTCCAGAAAAATAACTAAGCAAAATGGAGACAAGCAATCTACCAGATGCAGAGTTCAAAACACTAGTTATAAGGATGCTCAGTGACCTCAGGGAGAACTTCAACAAAGAGATAGGAAACATAAAAATGGAGGTAGAAAACATAAAAAAGAACCAGTCAGCAATAAGGATACAGTAACTGAAATGAAGAATACATTAGAAGGACTCAACAGTAGATTAGATGAGCAAATGATCAAATCAACGATTTCGAAGACAAGGTAACAGAAAACACCCAATCAGAACAGTTTAAAAAAGAAAAAAACTTTTTTAAAAAAGTGAGACTAGTTTAAGGGCTTCAAGGACAACATCAAGCATACCAACATCCACATCATAGTGGTTCCAAAAGAAGAAGAGAGAGAGCAAGGAATTGAAAACCTATTTGAAGAAATAATGATGGAAAACTTCCCTAAACTAGTGAAGGAAATAAATGTACAAGCCTAGGAAGTGCAGAGAGTTCCAAACAAGATGAACCCAAAGAGACTTGCACCAAGACACACCATAATTGAAATGTCAAAGGTTAAAGATAAAGAAAGAACTTTAAAAGCCACAAGAGAAAAGCAGTTAGTTAACTACAAGGGAGGTTTGAAAGTAAAGGGATGGGGAAAAGATATTTTATGAAAATGGAAGCAAACAAAAAAAAAGCTCAGATAGCAATACTTATAACAGACAAAATATACTTTAAAACAAAGGCTATATCAAGAGACAAAGAAGTACCCAGTAATCTCACTTCTGGGTATTCATCCAAAGAAACCCAAAAAGTTACTTTGAGGGGATGTGTGCCTCCATATGTTCATTGCAGCATTGTTTACAACGGCCAAGATGTGGCGGCAGCCTGGATGCCTGGTGATGGATGAATGGGTAAAGAAGGGGTGGTACATATATACAATGGAGTGTTGCTCGGCCATGGAAGGGATGGTTTCTTGCCATCTGCGGTGGCTTGATTGGACCTGGAGGATTTGTTGGGTGAAGTATGTCAAAGACAGATGCAATGTGATTTTGCTTATATATGGAATCTAAAGAACAAAATAAACAAACAAAGCAGAAACAAACTCATAGATACTGAGAACATTTACATGGTTGCCAGATGGGAGGGGTGTTAGGAGCTGCTGAAAAGAGGAAGAGATTAAGAAGTACAAATTGACTGTTATAAAGTGGTCATGGGGATGTAGGGAATAGCATAGGGAATATAGTCAATAATCTTGTAATAACTATGTAAGGTGTCAAATGGGTACTAGATTTATCAGGGTGCTAGATGGGATGGAATTCGGGAAGCAGGGTGAAAAAGGTGACAGCATTAAGAAGCATAAATTGGCAGTTACAAAATAGTCATAGGAATGTAAGGTAAAGCATAGGAAATATGGTCAGTAATATGGTAGAAACTATGTATAGTGCCCAGTGGGTACTAGACTAGTCAGGGACATCACTACTTAAATTATTTAAATGTCTAACCATTATGCTGTACACCTGAAATTAATATAAAATAATACTGAATGTCATGTGTAATTGAAAATTTTACAAAAAGGGAGAAAAAGGTGAAGGGGAATAAGTGGTTCAAATTTCCAGGTATAAAACAAATAAGTCATGGGATGTAATGTACAGCACAGGGAATGTAGTTAATAATGTCATGACAGCGTGGTACAGTGTCAGATGGTTGCTGGACTTATCACGGTGATCAGTTCTTTAGGTATATGAATGTTGAGTAACTATTGTGTACACCTGAAACTAATATAACATTGTATGTTAGCTATATTTTAATAAAAATCTTTAAAAAAGAAAAAACTCCACAATCTTGAAGTGTTATCAATCACTGACCTTTAATGATTCAATGAAAACAACATTATAATCACTGCATCTTCTCATAAATGTTAGCCATAATAATTGTTCATTTTTTGAAAGACATAACCCAGCATTCCTTATTCTAGTCACTTTTTAAGGCAGATTATCCTAAAATATAATCTTTTTTTCCAGACTGACTTCAAGAAAATTACAGAAAAAAAAAAACCTTCTCAAATTAAAAAACATTATATAAACCAAAAAGATGTTTAATACAGCACATGAAGTGTTTGAAGATAATAAGAACATTCCTGATGTTATTGTTTCCTCTCTAATTATGAAAATAGAAACTCATCGAAACTTCAAGTTTTAGAAGTAAATATCAAGGAAGGTCTCTAATGTGAGAAGATATCTTTTGGGGGAATATCTTCTCAAATTAAAGATCTTCCCCAAAAAGACATTACTAACTGAAAACTTGGAGAGAGCAATAAATTCTGTTTAAATAATACTTTCACTTCATTATTAAGAAAGTTAGTGAGTAGCCACAAAGTACATTTTACTACCAAAGAAAATGGTGAAGTATTTGTAGACAAGATTAGTTTGGGAAACAAACTAAATCTTCCCATTAAACTTAGATGAATATTGGACCCTAAAGTTCCTATAAATTAGGTGAATGTGAATCAATGAGATGCCAAAGTAGAAAATCAATCCTGTAAGATTTTCATTTGCAAAAGATTTAATTTTTTTAGAGCACCTTCACACCATTATCACATCTTATCTTAGTAACATTCCTCGGATGGGATGACGTTCATTGTGCAGATATAAAACAGTTGAAGTGAGTTCTGCTAATTATTAATCCAATAAACTTTGCAAACTGGCCAAGGTGAAAACATTTAGGGGCATTTCCTATGTAATGAGGATAATCACCGACTTCCAAATGACTCTTCCTAGGGCCTGAGGTCATCAGAGAACTACTACACATACGGGGTCTGACAATTAAGTTTGTGAACTTACCCTAGAAAAAGTGCTACATACCTCATTGCTGAATATCACTACGGTCACCTTCAAAGTACTCCCCTTGGGAAGCTATGCACTGATGCCAGAGCCTAGTCCACTCCTCAAAGCAATTTTGGAACTCTTTCTGGAATGGCCATCAGAGCTGTCGTCGTATTACCCTTGATGTCCTAAATGTCATCAAAATGTCTTCCTTTCAATATTTCCTTTATCTTCAGATAAAGAAAGAAGTCATTGGGGGCCAGGTCAGGTGAGTAAGGAGGTGTGTACCAATATAGTTGTTTGTTTACTTGCTAAAAACCCTCACAGACAGTGCCATGTGACCTGGTGCATTGTTGTGATACAAGAGCCATGAATTGGTGGCGAAAAGTTCAGGTTGTTTTTACCTAACATTTTCACACAGCCTTTTCAGCACTTCCAAATAGTAAACGTGGTTAACTGTTTGTGCAGTTGGTACAAATTCATAATGAATAATCCCTCTGATATTAAAAAAGTTTAGCAACATCATTTGGACTGTTGATTTGGTCTGATGGAACTGTTTTGGTCGTGGAGAATTGGCTGACTTCCATTGTGCACTTTGACACTTTGTTTCAGGGTGGTATTGGTACACCCATGTTTCATCACCAGTGATAACATGGCCCAAAACATCATCTTGCCTCTCCAAAAGGTCATGGCAAACTTCAACTCTCCTTTGCTTTTGTTCATCAGTGAGCTCCTTCGGGACCATTTTTGCACATACCTTTCTCATGCCAAGATTTTCAGTTAAGACTTTCCTAACTGTTTCTCTATCGATGTTTACTTGGTCTTCTATGCTTCTCACAATCAGCCGATGATTTTGACGCACAATTTGATGAATTTTTGCAATGTTTTCGTCAGTTCTGCTTGTTACTGGCCATCCTGATCTCTCTTTATCAGTGACGCATTCTCTCCCCTCAGAAAAGCATTTAATCCATTTGTACACTGCCGTTTTCTTCAGGGCGTTATCCAGATAAATTTGGACAAATATGTCCCTGATTTCACTTCCATTCTTGCCAAGTTTAACAAGAAATTTAATGTTTGTTCATTGCTCTAATTCGAGCTCAGACATTCTTGCGACGACACACAAAAACATGCAACAACAATAATGAACAGCACTCAGCAAGACACCACCACATGTCGACACGAACACTGCTGTGAGACACTGATATACCAAGGTTAACGAAACCGTACCAAGCTATTTGTACAGTGCCGCCAATGTAAGCGCACAGTGGCAAGTTTGCAAATATAATTGGCAGACCTAGTAAAAGCTGATTTTACAGCTCTTCTCATGCTCACTAAATGGCCAAGAAGTAGACATTCAGGAGACTCTGGTTCACTCTTCAACTGTAAGTAAATAATTAACTTTGTGAAAGGAAGGAATTTCACCTGTTAACCTATATTTCATTTTCAGGAGTAATGCTCTTTAACTTTACTGTCTTCTATATCTGATAATTTACTTCTTCACAATCATTTCCCATTCTTGTGTCCCTCCACCCTTATCCATCTTTCTTCAACTTAAGGCAGAGTCTGTCATAACTCAAGAGAGCCCTGGGCTACTTCTATTTATTTAGGCATTAAGCATAATGAAATACAAAGAAAATCCAAGATACAATAGCAAATTTATGTATTTAAAATTAATTCTTTTAGGAAAATAAGCATATGGAAAGATGTTCAATGTCACATGTCATTAGACAAATTAAAACAATGAGATACCACTACACAACCTATCAGAATGGCAAAATCCAAACTCTGACAACACCAAATACTAATGAGGATATGGAGCAACAGGAACTCTCATACATAGCTGGTGGGAATGCAGAATGGTACAGCCACTTTGCAAGAGTTCAATAGTTTCTTGTAAAACTAAACATACTCTTACCATACAACCCTGCAATCATACTCCTTAAATTTACCCAAATGAGTTAAAAGCTTATGTTCATACAAAAACCTGAACACAGATTATTATAGCAGCTTTACTCATAATTGGCAAAACTTGAAAGCAACCCAGATGCCCTTCACTAGGTGAATGCATAAATAAACTGCAGTATACCCAGACAAAGGATTATTATTCGGTTCCAAAAAAAAAAAAACCAACAACAAAAAAAAGCAGCTATCAAACCATGAAAAAACATGGAGGGATATTAAATGCATATTACTAAATGAAAGAAGTCAATCTGCCTGATCACTGCACTGTACAACTGAAGCTGAAGCTGAACAATGATGAATGTCAACTACAGGTTGTTAGGTCAGCTATGGGCATGGTCAAAGCGGCCAGGAGCCAAGTCATACCCCTCTGCCAAATCAGACCCCTCCTCGCATGACGGAAACTGGGGCCCCTGGTGTTTCCCCGAAAGGGCAGCAGACCGCTGGTGCGATAAACAACTCTGGATGCTCATCTGCCACCTCACTCAGCCAACCTCCACCCCAAAAATCGCGTATATGCCTCCCTTGCTCTGCCCTGGGCATGACTTCACCAGCCCCAGTCTGCGGACCGGTGAACCTCGCCAGGAAGTGCAGAATAAAGCACTCACCTTTCTGAACCCGCCTGACTCTCTTAGTCTCATTATCTTGCCGCAAGCCTTACACAGGTTTTTATATATATATATATATATATATATATATATATATATATATATATATATATATATATATACACATTTGTATATATATTGCATATAGTTACAAGAAGCAGAGTACAGCATTAGGAATAGAGACAGTGGAAATGTAATGGCTCTGTGTGATGTCAGAGGGATAATGGATGGGGGGAAAGGGGTTGACACAGTGTGAGGGATATAAATGATAAATGTCTAAATATTATATTGTTTTGTTCACCTGAAACTAATAAAATAAAATAAAAAAGAAGCCAATCTGAAAAGGCTACAAACTGTATGATTCCAATTATATGACATTCTAGAAAAGGTGAAACTATAAATAAAGCAAAAAGACCAATGGTTGCCAAGGGAGGCATGTGAAGGAAAGGATGAATAGGCAGAGCATACAGGATTTTTAGAGCAATGAAACTATTCTGTACGACACTATAATTACTGATATATTTCATTATAGATTTGTCAAACCCATAGAATATACAACAGCAAGGTGAACCTTAATATAAACTATGGATTTGGGATAACAATGACAGTGTAGGTTCTTCAGTTGTAACAAAGTTACCACTCTAATGCAGGATGTTGATAGCGGGAGAGGTTGTGCGTGGTGGGGAAAAGTTATATAGAAATTCTCTGTACCTTAGGCTCAACTTTTCTATGAACCCAAAACTTCTCCACAAAATAAAGTTTATTTTTAGAAACCAATGCTTGTGGCAAACATACAAGTATAAATGTATGTATAACCTCATTGAAAGATAACATCAAACTTGCTAGTGTGAGGCCCATCGCAGTTATTATTGGCAGTTGCAAACAATGCTCTAGCTGTTTCAAACAGAAAATCACTTATTAAAGGATATTCGTGAGCTTGCAGAATTTATAGAGAAACCAGAGAACTGGATTTGAATGGTACACATTTTAAAGGCAATAATAATATTAACAATAACAGAAACAACAAACAACTGTGGGGTACTTTACATTTCACAAAGTACTTAAATAATCATAATTCCTATTTAATACTAATTAATAACACTGTGAAATGAGTATTTTTATTGCCCCGTCTTAGAGAGAGACTACATAAGTGCTCTAAAAATCACTCACACTTAGAAAGAGGTTCCCCCTGATTTCACCAAGGAAAGTCTTGTGGCTTCAAACCCCAAGCTCTCTTCTTTCCGCCACGCTATACAGCAGTGGTAGCCCACAGAGATTTGGGTTCTATCATTTTATACCTCTGGGCTCATGAGTGATTAGCATTTTGCTAGTTCTCATTTATCATCTTGGCATCTGCTCTGGAAATGTTGTGGGTGCATATTAGTCAGTTAAAGGAATTCAGTTCAAATCCAGTGAATGAGATGATTCTTAAGCTTTAGGGGAAATTTTCCAAAGGCTCACACCTTAAAACACTGAGGAGGGAGGAGACTTTCTGAAGTATTCAGGGATCGGGATGCCAACCTAGCCAGCTTACTTGATCTCTGATTCCCCTCTTACTTTTGGAGAATATAAATGTTGCAGGGACCCAGGGTAAATTCTTAGGATCCTTGGGGCTGGTGGCAGGTTCTGCTTCACCAGGTTCTGATGCCACTGCAACTGACCAAGGAACCTACAATTCTGAGACTGCAGCCATAGGGTTAACAAAAGTAATAGCTTCTGCCCCTATTTTCCCCAACTTTTACAAACTCTCTCTCTCAACATGGAGCAGAGAACTCAATAACCAGGCTATGTGAGTTAATACCAGACTGCCCTGGACAAAAAGTAGGAGCAACTGAGCAATTTCACTCTGAGCAACTCAAGCAAAGGTGTGACCTGAGCTGCTTTTTTTCCTTAAAGGTTTTTTTTAAAAAATATCCATCAATAACTTGAGTACACTGAAAATTGGGATTATGTTCTTTGATTTTAAAATATTTAATGAAAAAATATTGAATTTTCCAAATTTTGAATTTTGGACTATTTTCTGAAATTCAACTGTCAGGATGGTTCTGATGGCTCTGTCTGAATGGAAATGAACTCAAAAGCAAGACATGCTGAGATGAGAGGACAGCTCAGCAGTTAGCACACTGGAGACATCAGGTAAAACTGGACAGGGCTGAGACAACAGGCCTGGGCAAAAGCTTTCCAGGACAAGCTCAACTGGATGGTACAAAGTGTCCGAAAAATGTAGACAGCTCAGATATGGCCTTTGGGACTCTCATCTCACAGCCAGGTCAAATCACTGGGTGAGCCAGGGTTAGAGGACATTGCAGAATCAGACAGAACTACGTCACCATCCTAGAAAAGAACTGAAAAACAACATGGCATAATGAAGAGTTATGCCGTGGAGCCAGGGAAAAGTAGTTTAAAATCCTGCTTTGCCTCCTCTTAGTGATGTAACTGGGGCTCCTCTTAAACCTGAGTCTCTTCTATAACAAAGATAGTCACACTTAGCACATTTTTATTATTGTTGTGAGAATTCAAGAAAATGTTCATAAAGTACCTTGTGACAGGCATGAAATAAATGTAAGCAATTGTAATTATTGTTATGATCTGTCCACTAGCAGTTGCTGGGAACATGGAGAGCACAGAGGAGACGGGCCCAAACTAGCAGGAATAATATCAGAACAGGGACTTGGGAACTTTAAAAGGCAGTTATTCCATAACTACACCAGGCACTGCCTATTACCCCAAAGGTAGAGATTTTCTTAAACATAAAAAATACCAAGTAATACACAGGAGCAGTTATTATCACCATTAATGTCCCCTTGATAGTCTCTTGAAGATAAATTCTAGCTCAAATTCTAATTCTTGAAGATAAATTCTAAGAAAAGAAGTGATGTATATAGAAATGCAAAATGTAATCACCCACCATAAATAATATCTGACAAAAAGAGATGTCTAAAGTAAAACTGACCACTACATTCTGATCACATATTTCTTCCAAAGACATGTAAGATAATGAGAAAATAAGATGAAAGATTGCCTGTGGCAGAGAACGTAGGGCCTGAGTTATTTCTCTTCAAAATTTCAATATGGATTTTTCTGAACAAGTCTCCATTCTGAATAGTAAACCAACAATACAAGCACTTAATTTACTTCAAAAATCATCATTGAAATATATGTCTTCAGCAAAGACAGACTGAGGATACAAGGAAGATAAAATTCAAATAAGTTTATTTTGCATCTCTGCTCGAAGAAGCTGAAATAAACATTCTTTTTAAAAAAAAGTTTAGAGATGGCAAATTTCTTTTCTCCATGTAACTCCTAACTTCAACCAAGGATAATCAAACTTTGTGTATTGACAAGATCTGTAAAAATGACAATGGCAGCTAACAGATAAGTAAGGCCAAAGACACAGTAAGAGAGAAGATCTGAATTCAAGAGATTCAAAGGAAGTTTTTTGTTGTTGTTCTCTTTTCCAAAATTATTATTAAAAATGCACTAAAATATTTTGATGGCCTAGAACTGTAGTTATCATTTGTGGAAACATACGCCATACTGACTTGTACACTTTTCCCATTTTACTTCCTACATACACTCTAAATGAGGGAGAGAGACAGCTGAAGAGTAAAGGGTACAATCTGCCAAGAAAGTGGTTTTAGAGTGAAGCTGATAGATAGGTATTATCTTGGTGATAGCTGGTAAAAGAATTTCTCATAATGCTAGTTTTTATTGCTCTCCAGGATAAGAGGTGAACATATTTAAGTGTCCTCAAAACAACTCAGGAGATGGAGAAAAGGTCTTCAGTGGGGGGAAAGGAGGCAGAAAACCTTGGTTGCCACCCAGCTGAGGATAAAGTAGACTCTCTAGTGAAGATGTTGTGTGATGTAATGTTTGAGGTAAATCTCTTCTGTGAAATTTTCTTGGTCTACCAGGTGTCTGGGTAAGTAGATTCTTTAAGAGATGGCAAAGAGAGGCTGGGTCTGCATCCAGGTAGTCACAGGATGAACACAGAGAGGGCAGTTGTGGTTTCTGGAGTCAGAGAATAAGAGCATAGCTGATGTCTGGGTCACAGAATGGTGGCTAACCCAAGAGCCACTCAACAGGCATTCATTCAACACTTGCACCATGCTTAGCAAGGACCTTGCCAACCAATGTGGGGAAACATAAGATATAGAAGGATAGGAAATAAAATATTAAGCGAAGAAAAAGCCCCACTCACAAAGCACCACTTGTTAGGGATAACAAAACCACAGAATGAAATCTGACTTTTTCCAAATATGTTTAGCTCAAGAAGCAACCTAATCACTAGAACAGCACAGGAATGTGGGAATATTGTCATGGAATTTTTCTTAACAATATGTAAAAGTGGAAAAGCATCATCATTTTTTCACTCATGAGATATGTGTTACATCTGGCAATCATTTCAATCCCCTATCCTCACCTCTCTCAGCCTTTCTCACTTCATCTGTCTGTCCCAGAATACCAGAAAATAAAAGTAGTCATATACATATAGGGGTTTTTATGGCTCATAACATTGCAGCTTTCCAATAAAGGGGCATCAAGTCCAGAAGTAAATGAGAGCCATCTCTCAAAATAAGGACTTACAGTGTTGAGGGCCTCTCATATAGTCAGTTCTGAGCTAGAGGTTGTGAAGGATTCAGAAAATGTAAGATCCCTTCTCTTAATAAATTGATAGTCTAGTCACTTTGGTGTAAAAATTGGTAATCTGAAAGAATAATTCTGCAATGAGCAGTTAAATTTACTTGTTCCTGGATTTTCCAGGTAACATCTAAAGCAAAAAACAAACGAAAACCCATAAACAATAATATCTGTGTAAAAACAAGAATATTAAGTCAATACAAGGTACAGAAATGACTGAAGAGGATTTAGTTTATATTATGAATCAAAAATATAAAGCTGGTAGAAAAAAAAGAGAAACAAAAGCAAGTGTAGATATTAGGTTTGTGCGGTTTAAAAGGTTAAAAAATTACAAAAACCGCCATTACTTTTGCACCAACCTAATATTTCTTTTTAGGCAGATTTGGCCAACAAGAACTTGCCGATTAAGTTTCAAATGCAATATCTTTCTAACTGGCGAAATTTGGTGCTTCCATGGTACCATCTTGTATTTTCCTCTATTGACTACTGAAGCCTCTGACTCTCCCTTCTACATTTGTCACAATCTAACTCTAAGCCACTTTATGTGGCTATCAAAGGTCAATGCATGTTTTGCTTAATAGATACCTTGCAAAGTACATAAGGTGGCACTTAAGGTTAGAGATAGAAAGGTAAAAAGTAACCTCTTAATATGCTAATGAGATATCCATCCTTAGATAAATAACTAAATATCCCAGCTTTTAGAAAAATCCCTACATTGCTAAGAAAGGATTGAGCTTTTCAGCTTTTATCTTTGTATTGCTCTTCTTCCTGCCCAAAGGTATTAAACCAATCCATTTAAGTGTTACCAGCTAAAATTATTAGGGAAAAGAAAGGGCCCGCAAGTTATTAATACCAGGAAACATACAATAGAAAATTAAAATAATTAAATAAATGTTTAAGGGGTAAGACAAATGAAGACTTGCTCAAGATAAGCATTTGCTGTGCTAGAGGCAAATGTTAAGAAGATGATCCCATTACTAAATTTTCCATCCTATGTCAATTTCTAACTTCAATGATTTTATTTTGGGTTACTTTAAGTAGAATACAGAATTAATGCAATTAAAAATTTAAGAAGCATTCTTATTTTTAAATTTAAATCTATAATTTAAAAAGTACTGGCATGATTTTATTTTTTATTAAATTTATTGCGGTGACATTGGTTAATAAAAGTATATAGGTTTTAAGTGTACAATTCTATAATACATCATCTATATTGCATTGTGTGTTCACCACCCAAAGTCAAACCTTCTTCTGTCACCATATATTTGACCCCCTTTTCCCTCCCCCCTCTCCCCTTATCCTCTGGTAACCACTAAACTGTTGTCTGTATCTATGAGTTTTTCCTTGTCTTGTTGGTTTGCTGCTTTCAGTTTTATATCCCATATATGAGTGAAATCATATGGTTCTCGACTTTTTCTGTCTGACTTATATTGCTTAGCATGATAATCTCAAGATCCATCCATGTTGTCACAAATGGCAGTATTTCATCTTTTCTTATGGCTGAATAATATTCCATTATATATATGTACCACATCTCTTTTATCCAATCATCTATCACAGGACAATTCAATAGAATATAATTACCATATGACCCAGCAAATCCCCCTTCTGGATAGCTATCAAAAAAAAAAATCTGAAAACATTTATTCTGCAAAGATATATGTACCCCTGTTCATTGCAGCATTATTCATGGTGGCCATGACTGTTATGGTTTTAAGAGTGATGTTTATTTTTGTTTTCTTATTGTTGTTGCCACAATCAGAAGACACAATTTCTTATAATAGAATGAATCTCTGCTCTCATATTAGTCATTTCTGGAAAAAAAAACTTTGTGTAACATAAATTCTCTATACAACCTTAAGTGTGTCAATTATATTAAGTGATGAAAATAAGAATATTTGCCCATAAAACAAAAGATTAATCAATTTCAGAAATAATTAGCTCACTAATGCTTGATCCTGGGCTTCTTGTGAGGCCACTTGATATAAAGTGAAACTCAAGAAACTCAAAAGAGTTCGGAGACCTTAAGTAATAAGTCCAACCAAGAAAATGGGAGACCTAGTGATGTCCCAAATACATCTCAAGAAAGTACAGAGTGCAGGCTTTTATGTCAAGAAAAGGGGAAATGAGAGGGATAAGATGGACGTATTGGTATACGTGATGTTATCCTGAAGGCCCCTTTAACTGTATAATTTGGTGGGGGGGTTCTTTTTTTTTTCTGCTCTGATTGGATGATTTCTACTACCTCATCTTCTAAATCACTGTTTCAGTCCTCTGCTTCATCTAATCTACTGTTCATTCCGTTCTTCATTTCAGTTATTATATTGTTCATTTTAACTCCTTTTTTATGTTTTCTATCTCCACTTTTATGTTTCTTATCTCTTTGCTGAATTTCTCACTAAGATGATTGAGCATTTTTATAACCAGTGTTTTGGACTCTGCATCTGGTAGAGTGCTTGTCTCCATTTCGTTTCGTTCTTTTTCTGGAACTTTGTTCTGTTCTTTTATTTATGACATGTTTCTTGTCTCCCTATTTTGGTTGCCTCCCTGTGTTTGTTTCTGTGTATTAGGTAGGGCTGCTATGTCTCTGGTCTTAGTAGCATGGCCTTATGTAGTAGGTGTCCTGTGGGGCCCAGTGTCACAGTCTTCCTGGTCATCTAAGTTGGGTACTCAGGTATGTCTTTTGTGTGGATATTTGCACCCTCATGCTGTAGTTGAGCCTTGGTTGCTGTTTGCACATCAATAGGAGGGATTAACCCTCAGGCTGATGGTTTTGAGAATTGGCTGTGACTACAGTAGAGGAGCTGTTGTGCAGGGACTTACCCTATGGAGCAGGATTCACTTTAGGAGGGCTCTGGTGCCTGGCCGCTCTGCTTTATGGGTGTGTTGTCTGTAGAGGCAGTGGGTGGTTTTCCAATGTGGCCCAAAAGCAGCCACCAGGCATGCCAGTCCCAGGGCTATCTAAGAGGGGCCCCACCGGAGGCAAAGTTTAGCCACTACCTGTGACTTGCCCATGGCCACCTGGCATGAGCCACAAAGTGATCCATACCTGTCTTCCACCCACGTTGGGTTTAGAGGTTCCTGCAAGAGGCTAAGCTTCAAAATGAGGCTGGCTGCTAGTAGCGCCAGGCTTGTGGCTGCTTAGCAAGATGTAGAGGGCACACCAAGGCCAGATATCGCTTGTTTGGTGTTTGTGAACCTCTGAGAGTGTTTATTAAAGTCTGAAGCATGAGACAAGACAAGCCATTTATATGGAAAAGCCACTGGAAGCGACTTGGGTGGTTCCACAATTTGGGTAGGACAGGGTGTCAGGGAATCACCAGGGCAGGGCTGGCAGTGTTAGCTAGCTTGGTAGAGACTCAGAAATGGCACCCATCTCTGTCTGCACACTGGGAGGTGGGAAGGCTCCACAAAGAAACAATGGCTCCTGCCAGCACTTCTGTTTGGGAGAAAGCTGCCCCATCCAGCTTTTGCTCCAAAGCCAGACAACTCAGATCTTCCCTGTATGTCCCTGGTGTCTTTCAAGCTGCTGTCCCAGCACTGGAGCTCTGAGCAACTGAGTCTGTCAGCAAGCAAGTTCATGCGTGGGCCCTTTGAGAGGAATGCCTGGGAATCCAGCAGGCTTCCATGTCACTCAGCCACAGTCTGTGCTGGTTTTCACAGCCAGAAGCTATAGAGACTTCTCTTCTCAGCACTGGAACCCTGGGCTGGGGAGCCTGGTGTGGGGCTGGGACCCCTCACTCTTCAGGGAGACCTCTGCAGCCGACATATCCCTCCCATTTTACAACCACCACACGTGGGTATGGGCAACAGATCATTCATTCCGCATTTCATTCCTCCTACTAGTCTTAACATGGCTTTTTCTATATATTCTCAGTTATAGGACTTCAGTTCAGCTAGACTTCAAGTAATTCTCAATGATGGCTGTTCTGTAGTTTAGTTGTAATTTCGAAGTGGTAGTGAGAGGATTGAAGCACAACATTAAATTTTAAAGCACTATATTTCTAAATTCTCTTGACAAAATACTACGTTCAGTGTGAGAAAAGCCACCCTCAAAACTGAGTAAGATAAAAATTTCAGCATATGTCCACAATATCCAGGAGGGCTCCAGGCCTCTGCCAAATTACTCTGCAACTTCTACACTTCAAAGTAGCTTAGTCATTGGTGCTACATTTGCATCACAAAATCTGTTTTCAATTGGTATCATATTTAAAGCTAAAAAGTGTTTCTCTGCTAGACAGAATACAGGTTTTGTTCCTGCCAAAGGAAAGATTATTCTTTCAATAAAAGCAACAGACTATTTTTCCAACTCTGCCATGAATGTTCCCCAGCCAGCAATGAATGGACTGAGTCAACAGAATACCTCTCTCTTTTCTGAACTAATAATAACAGGGAACAGTTACATCCCCGGCTGAAATAGGGCTGAAAGCTGTAGGATTTTTGTCCTTGAAAGAAATCAAGAGCCAATGTAATATCTACTCAAACTTTGATTCTATTTCTTCTTTCAGCTTTGTTGGGAAATCTGCAGGATCCCATTGAAGTTTAACTATTGCTCTCAAATACCAATGCAGGTGAGTCACTGACTAAATTATGAAGACGTTTCTGAGTCACCTGTCCCTCATGTAACAATAAAAAACAGGACCAACAGATAGCCAAGGGACTCTTTTCCACGTCACTCATTTGCCTTAATTCTATTGGGACAAAGTGTGCTTACTACAGAGCAAAGAAGGGAGTCACAGAACCATACAACAGATATACAAATTCCTGCTCAGGACTGACATGAGTGACCAGAGTAAGGTGAACTCACAAAACAAGAAAGCTGAAAAATTTTCTGAAATAGCCAGACTCAAAGAAGTTTCTAGAAGTAGGAGGACTCCTGAGCAGGAGAACCCCTGGGTATGCTTCCATTTCCCACACTAAGAGCCATTCTTTGCAAGTTGCTTGCTCTTCTCTAGTAATTAAGTGTCTGAAGCCCAACCTCTGGACTGGGGTCAAGTAATTATTTCACAGAATACACTAATCCATATGCATATTTCCTAGGTAAATAAAAACACTGCTATATGAGGGGTCTGTCATATTGTTTACATCATAAAGAGGCTCTCTTTGGAAGAGTTTGGGAACCACTGTTCTGCATCATATTTCCCTATTCTGTTATTAACAATTTCATGCAAAATGAAGCTCAAAAAACTTGCTAATGTCAACACTTGTTAAGCAGCAATTTAATTTTACCAAACCTGCAACTCTAAGGAATTTCGAGGTCACTAAAATATTTAAAAATGTAATGAAATGGTAATAATTAAATTTGTTTTAGACAAGGACCATTGACACCTTAAGTGAAAAATAATCTACTGAGTGCTTCTTTAGTAGGATTCCTAATACACTCAAAAGGTGTTCACATATTAACAGTCATATTTACTTGTTCCTGGCCCTGGTGCATTAGTTCTCATTTGTTAATTTTCTCCATAATGGGTCGTTTCTTATAGCAATGAGGAGAAGCAAAGTTTGCCACCTCAAAATACTCCTTCGGGGATATTGATTATTTTAAGCTTGTTATTTTTAAGAAACAAAAGATTCAGAAAAAACCTCTCACCTTTTCCCCTTACTGCCTAAAGAATTTAGATAGACCTGCTCAAGGGAGCTATCATCATAAATAACTATAGTTTAATATGAACTAGTACATAATGTGATAGATACAGAGGAACCCAGCAAATCTCCTTTGATCAAAGTCCTCTCTCTGTGTCCCATGTGAAAGAGGGCCCAGCAAACATTTGTTTACCAAACACTTGCTTTCTATCTCCATGTGAATTGCTTTCCTGCCCTTTAAAATCCCACACCACACACTCCTTTTGCTCCTTAACTCGAGATTATATATAAAACCTTAACTACCTAAGCTGTCCTTGGGTTTCATATTCTTACGGAACCCCCACAAGTACACACATAACAAATGTGGTCATTTTCTTCTCAAACTGTCTCATGTTAATTTGATTATTAGTCCAACCAGAAGAGTAGAAGGAAAATTATTTTCCTCCCTGAATCAGTCTTAAAACAGTAGGAGAATATGAGGACCCTGAAGTCATTTGTTTTGCATTTCTCATTATAATGTAAATAAGATGACAAAATATACCAAACCACTCCTTCAAATTTATTCCAAACAGTGTTTCTGAAATTCTGTGATTCAGCTCAGAGTATTTCATGCATGAATTACTCTCTTATCTCCTATTTTGTTTTCTTAAATTTTTCTTCTTAAATTCATAGAAATTCCCAGAAACTCCTGAGGCTTATTAGGATTTCCTTTAAAGAGATTGCATGCGGAAACACACAAAAGCATACTGAGTGCTCTGGATGATGTGATTAGAGTTCTTTCTCTTCACAATGAGTATATGTTACTTGTAATTAGAAAAACGTATTAAAAGTGAAATGCAGAAATAATAATCTTAACCCTTTCCATAACTTGCAAACACTACAGCTTTTACTAACCTTCCCTTCTCATCAGACATTCAGATCTCATAACTTTCATTCAATGTTCATTGAAAAGCATTTGCACTAACGTTTGATAACAAGAGAAATATCCTAGGCCTGTTCCTTGTTCACACAGATCGCAGAGAACAATTGGTCCTTCTACATGTCTTTCTCCTTGCTCTCTGCAATCAACAAGGATGGGGTGTGTCCTTTACTTTTCCTGCTTCATGTTTTTCCTTTACAATCAGGCAGCAGGATTCTCAGCCTTAAAGGCAGAAGAGTGACCCCAGATATGCATCATCCAGGCTTTTCTCTTGATCTGCTAGATGAATCGAGCAAATTCTCTCTTGTACAAGCCTATTTTCAAAACTGCTGGTTTTACTGGAGAGATGAATGACTGCAGGGGGAACTTTGTTTAAAAGAAATGTTTAAATGCTTCCAGTTATTATTTGTGAAATACTACCCCTGTTGCATATTTTCCTTTATTACTGTGATCAAATTTTGAGCATTTTTATCTTATTCACTGGATTTCCAAGAACAGAGTTCTAACTTATAATATTAATTTTAGAGAAAATAAGGATCTCATGCAACCTTTATACAGGAAGAAATTAGGTAGCAAGTTTGAGGCATAAAAACCAGTTCCTTCTCCTGTTTCTACCTCTTTTTACTTTTTATTTTAACTCTTCTTAAAGCAATGGACTGTTATCATCATTTAGCCAATATCCCCTGTTCCTTTTTGACAAAATAAACAAGGAGTAGTGAAGTTCTGATTTTCTATAAGGAAGAATATAAAAAGGCTAACGCAGAGATAAAAGAAAATAACTGATGGTGTTGCCTGAACACTGGGGAAGGAATATAATTAACACAATTATGCCCGGTCAAGCCTCCCCTTCTTATATTGATAATAAATTAGGTGCTCTAGAATTAAACTCCAAAGCACATGATCTGACCATGCATTGAAAATGTAACAGCACAGGTCCAAGATCTGAATAACATCAGGCATCTCTAAAATTGTTGTTTCCTTTTTCTTTATGATGCCAAGAAGAATAATTCTGCCTCCACTGGCAATTGGCTCAGACTGAAAAGATCATACAGAATCTGGTGACAACCTATCATCCCTAATAACTCATAGCAACCTCATTTCTTAAGTACACTACATCTCCCCTAAAAAGCTGGCCAGGACACTGTTCCTAAACCCACACTTTCGCAGCACTCAGCACTTCTTTGTTGCTTACAGAGGACTGCAGTCATTTCTAACTGACTTCTCTGTGGTTCGAGCTCCCAGCTTCAACAGGGCTTCATCACATAAGAGCAGAGCACTAATGATCTCTATTCAACCTTCTATTCTCAAGAGCAATGACTAATCGGGCCTGGCTCCTGACTTTTCTGGGCCCCGCGTCCCTTCTCACCCCCTCACTTTTACCTGAGCCTGCCTTTGTGAATATTATTTGTCCCCATTTACTTTCCTCCACTCAGCCCTCTGTGGTACTTGAAAACGTGCCATGAGCATTATTGTTTGTTGTAAGAAAGAGGCTTTCTTATGGGAGGTGTGTTTTTCTCCTTGCAGGTCTCATCATTACTTTCTTTGAAAATGTGACTTTTTGTGATCTTTCATATTAGACTATTGATAAAATCAGAGGGATACACACTAAGAAATATCATTAAGGTGACTTACAGTGTTGATGTGAGAGGAGTTAGTGAATATTTGTAAAAATCAGAAAATAAGAACACAGCTTTAAGAACCATTAGAGAGGACTTAGGTGTATGTTTAAAGCATTTTAAGATGTTAAGAAACGTTTAAAAGTTAAAGAAAACAAGTAAGTGTTTTGTGTAAACATAGAAATGCCCCTTCAGATATTGGGCCTTTTGTTCTGCAAGTTACTGAGGGAGGTAATAGTTCCATCAGTCAGGATATGTTGAACTGCAAGTAACAGAAACCCTGATTCAACTGATTAAATAAATAAGGGATTTTAGTGAATGACATAAGAGGGAGTCAAGAGATAGATAATAGGACTACAGGCACAAAATGATCAGAGTTCCAATTCTGTTTGCCTACAGTTCATTCATTCATCCTGCTCTGATGATTTCTACATCCCCAGGTTAGCTTTCTTCATGGCTATAAGATGGTCACCAGCAGCAACTGGGCCCACTGTTTATCTTGTTCATTTCCTATTGGAAAGAGACAATCCCCCAACCATGGAGGTGGCATGCTTCTAGGATTGCACTGTCCAGTGGTGTAGCCATTAACCATATGTATTCATTTTGATTCAAATTTTAAATAATTAAAATTAAATATAATTCTCTATTATATATTTAATTATAGTTGACATTCAATATTATTCTACTTTAGCTTCAGCTGTAAATGTCTATTACGTGGCTTTGTACACCTGAAACCAATGAAAAAATATTAAATATAATTCTAAAAATCAGTTCCTCAGTTGTACTAGCCACATTTGAAGTCTTTGTGATGCATGCAGGAGACCAGAATGTCCTAAGTGCCCTGGTGAGAGAACCCAAGGGTTCTAGAACAGCCAGTTTTATTTCCTATAGGTTTTTAGTATACTGCATTAAATTTGTTACGCTAGTATACCTACATTTCCCAAACTGGAGTCCCACAGCACATTTATAAGTGTGCTGAGAAGCAAGTGTTCCATACTCAGTTAGGATTTGGAAATCCCAGGTCAAACCAACGTAAACAGGGTTTTTACTGAACAGCGGCAATATCCGTGCTCTGCATCCCTGCTACATCTATCCAACTAATTTCGAATGACCACAGTCTGTATTTCTTTGCCCGAGGGATATCTCCAAAGGCCAGAAGGCTGCTTTGCCAGTGACAGGCTGGAAGTACAAGAAATTGGGAGCAGCCCTCCGTGATGACTAACAGATGCTGTATAAATCCCCGAGCCCCTTTGTCCCTCAGATGGGACAGTTATGAGGCATGCACTTTACCTGTCTCTTAAAGTTACCCCTCAGGTGTCAGCTTTAGTCACTCATAGCAAAGGGTGGCTTGATAACACGCATTTTATTGGCTTCCTTCCCACTCTTTTATCACTTCCCCACTTCTCTTCTGCTGTTTCCTAGACCTCACAAATAAATTACTTGCCCTTGAATCCTTATTGCAGGATGTGCTTCTAGGAAAACCCAAACTGTGACAGTCTATGTGGCTTCTTAGCTTTTAATACACATCATCAATCTTCAAGAGAAGAAGAGTAGACGCAAAGTTTCCCAGACTTGTTGACTTTGAATCCACCTTTTCATGTCACTCCTGTCACAGAACCCTCAAAAGGGATCTGAGAGTTGCTGTAAACTAGAGCTTAAAGACATCAATCCAATGAGCTGCTGAGGCCTTTGGCCTTATCTTTCTATTAGAAGTTCTCTGAAATCATCATGGAAACAAAACAGAACTTTCTACCTGTTTTATCCAAAGCCATGATGCATTCACGACAGGAACTCTGTGTGACACCTGGCTTAAGAATGACATCATGGTGTGAAGGGTGTCCAGAAAAGATCAGCCCAGCGATGGAGGGAGAAAGAGATCTGCCACCTGAGGGCAGGTTTAAAAGCTAGAATTTTGCACTGAGAAAGAGAAAAGGCAGAGAAGTAATAAGCTAGAAATATATAAATAATAAACAGATATGGGATGAGTATCTTTGCTCTTCACATTTCAGAATATTAAGCTGAAAAGATAGCTTTTAATGTCTGAGAGAAATAAGTTGAGGATAAAGTAGAGCAATTTACGGCTATACGTGATCGGCAGTTTGTACGATAGTTATGGAATCTTCCTCTTCCTACCTCAAGAGTTAAAAGGTGGATATAAAAATAGAATCTAAAATATTGAACAAACAAAACAGAAGCAAACTCATAGATACAGAGAATATATTGATGGTTGCCAGATGGGTGGAGGGTTGGGGGGTAGGTGAAAAAGGGGAAGGGATTAAGATGTGCACATTGCCACTTATAAAAACAGTCACGGCATGTAAAGTACAGCATAGGGAATATAGTCAATAATATTATAATAACTATATAAGATGCCAGGTGGGTACTGGATTTATCGGGGGGATCACTTCTTAGTTATATAAATGTCTAATCACTATGTTATACAACTGAAACTAATATAAAACTATATGTCAACTGTAACTGAAAATTTTTTTTAATTATTTAAAAAATAAACATTTAAATTAAAATTTTAAAATAATAAGTAAAATAAAAAAGGTTAAGCAAACTCCTGGTCACCGGAATCAACAGAGAAGCGGTGTTGCACAATGTAAACCTTGGAGTCAAACAGACCAGGGTTTGAGTAGTAGCCCTGCTGAGTGACTGGGATGTCACTCCATCAGCCTGCTCATCAGGTTCCTCATCCATAACATGAAAATAAAAGTACCTGCCTTGAAGGGCTGTTGTAAGGAATAAAACTAATGTATATTAAATACCTAGCACAGTGCCTCAATGAGTAGTAACTATTATTATAGTCTGTAATAATGCATCTAGCATGTCTTGATTATATTGTTTCCATAATCTGTTGTGACCAGCTTCAGGGAAACAATTAAATCCCCTATCCACCCGTCCTCCATCTGTTAAGGATGGGACTCACGGGTGAATGGACCAAGGCACAGCAGGGGCCTCCAGGATGACCAAAGTCCACCCTACTCTCTGCAGTTCCCCTCACAGTACACTTGCAGAGACCTGGTTCCCTCCTACCCAGGGAAGACCAGATGAGCTGCTACTTTTCGTCAGTTACAAACAGTTTCAAGCTTTTATCAGTGCACAGAAATGTCTATAGGCTTCAAACTTTCTGATATTCTCTCAGTCTCTCCAAATCATACAGAAGCCTTGATATTGGATGCATTATTTTCAGTCTATATACCATTAAGCATTTCAACCACTGTCCCCTGGCCAAAGAAAACTCTCTTGATCCCACTTTTCCTTCCAGTTTCCCTGTTTCTTTACTCTTTTAAGCAAAATTCCTTGCAAGAGTCATTCGATCACTGTCTCTAATCCTCTTCTCCCATCCTCTCTTGAACCCACGGCAATCAGGCCTGCCCCCCAATTAGGCTCTGCCCTAACAGACCTCATTGCCAAATGTGAAGTTCCCATCTCAGTTCTGATCGTACTTGAACTTTCAACTGTGTTGGACAGCGTCAGTCCCTCTCCTTCAGCACTGTGTTCCCTTCCCACTGGGACTCAGCGCCCTCTGCTTCTCCTCTTTCACCGGCCCCTTCTCAGTCCCAGTTGCTCCCCAGCCTTGAAGCATTTACTGCTCAGGCCCCAATCACACCATCTCCTCTTCCACATCTGTCTCACTCCTTCAGGGACCTCATCCATGGCTTTAAACACTCTCTATAAGCTACCAGCTCTCACATTTATCTATCCAGTATGGACTTCTCCCCCGGAAACAATCAAAACTCCCTCTGTTGTTCTTTCTATATGCTGCTTCCTTCGGTCAGAGAGACAAAACATTTCTAACGGGTCAGTTCCTCCTTCAGGTCAAGAACGGATATTGGCAACAGTCCTAAACAGATCCATTTGTACATGACACTGCTTTTGGAATGTCTTTTTACCTCTTCAAGTTTGTCTAACAAATCACCATTTTATATTACATTTTTATGTGTTACAAGACCCCTAAACCTTTCTTAAGATGTTTCAGCTCGGGGTCCTTATCAATACATTGATTTGTCAACATTTCACCTACATGCCCAGTATATAGTTATATTAAGGGCATTTTAATCACTTCAAATAATAGCAGACATAATACAACACACAATAATTTTTTTTTAATATGGTGAGGCATTGTTCAGAAAGTATATATTTTTATGAACTTCTTATCATGTAATATAATCCAAGATTTGATTTATGGAAATATTCTTGCAGCAATGTAAATGGACAGAGAAGCTGGTTAGGGGCCTAGAGGGAAATCTAGTTAAGAAATAATAAAAGCCTGTGGTAAGACAGCAACTATGGAGACAGAGTAGGTGCTAAATTTTTTACAAGTCTGAGCTTATGAGTCCAAAAGGATAAGGTAAAGATAAAAAATGAACGTGGAAAAATGACATCATAAATAAAATTGGGACTATAGAATGAGAATTAGCAGATGGAGAGCATAATTAATGTATCATTGTGAACTTAGAAGGCCCAAAACAATAATGATGATAATAAAATGTACCAGGATAATCGAAAATTGCTAACCTATATTCATACCTTCTCCCTGCTGGATGGAAATACTGAAAAAACTGAATTTACAGGAAAAGTTTTTGAACTTAATAGGGCAACACTGTAATACAAACACAAGGTCATATTAGCCAGTCCATACCTGTGCAGGTGTTTGGCCAATCTGATGGGAAGGACACTTTTAGAGGAATAAATGAACTAACAAGAGCTGACAAGTTAAACTGAGAGCACTGTTTAGTAAATATGCAAAAGTCCCACTTGGTAAAGTGATAGGAAATGGCAGAAGAAGAAATTGATAAGGTTGATCTCTAGACCAGAGTCCTCCCTGGGGATTGCTCCAGAGACTAAGTACCGATGATCAATTCGGCTCACAGACAGTGAATGTGAATGTTTCCCATCTCATCTATCCCATCATGCTTTCTATTTCTCAGAATCATTCCTGTCATTGTTTTCATATTCAAGGAATATGTATGCAATTGAAACGATGCTGGACTCAGAGACAGAAGGAAGGTGCTCTAACCATTCTTTACTCCACAAATGTTTTTCAGTTCCTACCAAGGACCACCCATTGTGGGCCCCAACCAGATGAGGTAGTGTCATTTCCTGCAATGAACTTTCAGGTTCATTGTCATAACAACAAACAACTTAGACGGTACTTACTTCTTGCCAGACACTAGCCTAAGTGCTTAACTTATATTAACTCATTTAATCTTCCCAACAACTCTATGAGGCAAGTGTGTTGTTATTATTATACCCATTTTAGAGATGAGGAAACTGAGGCACCAATAGGTTAAGTAATTTGTGCAAGGGTACACACAAAGTGGCAGAGCAGAAACTTCAAACCAGGCAATCTGGCTTCAAGGGTGGTCCTCTTAACCATTAAGCTATTTTATAGTCTATAGAAATCAACTCTCAACAACTGAGATGGAGCATTTCTGGTATTAGCTGTTAGGAGGAGTACATGCTACTGCAGGGGCCAACTTGCAGAGGGAAAGGTCAAGAAAGACAGGGATTCACTGGGCATGTTTAGGATATCAGTTCTAGACAGAGGGAAACTTGTAAGCAGAGGTATGAGACAGGGAGCTGGAAGGAGGTGGTCCAGAGTAGCTGGACTAAAAGACTAGGATGAGGAAAATGGCATGGCCAGGGGAAAAGCTGGAAAGATGGGCATGTGCCTGAGGCCTTGTAAGTTACATGAAAAGTAAATAAGGTATATTGTTTCTGGGCCATACTGTTTCACTTGGTTTCACTTAGATTAGCAGTTGAAGTCATCAGAAAATGAGAGAGGCACCGCTCCTTGTGGCAAAATGTAGTGACACTGTCTCCACTAGCTCAGAACTCCTTTTGCTCAAGTCCTTTTAAGTTTCGCCTATACTACAATGAGCACACAGCAGTTTAACCCCCCCATCAAACTGATTAGTAGGTGACACAAAGTGGCTTCCATAGTTGTGCCCAGTGGGGGACTCTATTTTCAGCTCCAACACCAGTCAGAGAGGACTTTTCATACCCTAAGTGTCTACAACCCCATTCGCTTTGCAAGCTGTCAGATAAAAGAGTCACAGAGCAGAGAACACTCAGGTTTAGAAAGTGAAGCTGCAATATCAAACAAGCAAGAAACTGTTCCAGGGATATAGGCAATAAGTAAAGCAAGCAGCCAGTATTCTTTTTAAAGTGTTTCAGAGGAAAACAACAACAACAAGAGACAACAAACATGCAAAAAGCCTCTGCAGCAATGTTTGTGATAAATAAGGTACTTAAGGAAAACCCTAAGCAAATGCCATTACAGAGGTGGATTTATACAACTGACTTTGGAAAATCACATCCATGTAGATGGGAGTGGGAAAAGAAGTGTGTGACATGCAGAGAGAATCTAGGGACCTCAGACATCTCAGGAAGAATCCAGCACAGAACAGAAACAATTTTGTGACCATACACCCCATAGAGGGCTTTCACTGGTTCCTTAGAGGGAAAGAAATAGGACATTTATAGAAGTATACACTCTCTCGTAGCCACTCTTGCCCTTTCCTCCCCTCAGCCACCCCAGCTCAGATCCATTCCCAGAGTAGGAAGCTCAAGGCTCAGTCCCCAACTCCCTTAACCAGAGGCACAAGGGGCATCTACATACCTGGTTGAGTAACCACAAGCCCCAGTGCTGGGCACTTGCCTCCCAGATCTGAGCAGTGGGAACGGGTCCTTAGTTCCTGCCACTGCTCCAGATGTGGAAGGGAAGATCCCTGGTCACAGTGGTCCCTTTGGCCCCAGGGCCAACTGCTGGTGGAATGGAGAATTGGTAACGACACGGGCACGGGGGCAGCTTGGGGGTGGACAACAACCTTGTCTTTCCTGTTCCGTCATCCATACTGGGTGCTGCAGGTCTGGAAAATGAAAGGGATGAGCCCAGGCGCCAGCGTGTTTGCCTGTGTTGGCGAGGTGAGCACTTCCTGTCCTCCAGCACCTCCTCAATGATTAATTCTCCAAGGTATCAAGGTGTCCCTCACACTTCCCTATAGGGAGAACCAAAGCACCTGTTTTAATCTCTAATGAAATAGTCTAATACATAGATATTTAGGCACGTTAGCTGTACAGTAAAATGTGTACAGTCCCTTTCCATGATGTGAGCTCAGATACTTTGTGTTTGAAGTGCCAAGTTAAAGAACCGCTTCAGAAACAGAGCGACACAAATTTTCTGTATTGGACGACCTCTCATGACAAATTAAGTCACAATTCTGGTGTCCAGAGCAGACATCAGACAAGCAGCCTCTTTACTAAATGTTCCCTGACCTGGATTCACTTCTACTAGACGTATCATAATCATCCAAATTAATCCAAGCCAAGGAAATGCTAGAAAAACAAAAATGGACCTATATCATAAGTGAAATGAAATATGGATAAGCTATGTATTAAGTTAGTGCAAAAGTAATTGCGGTTTTCGCAATTATTTTTTTAGTGCAAAAGTAATTGCGGTTTTCGCAATTATTTTTTTAGTGCAAAAGTAATTGCGGTTTTCGCAATTATTTTTAACCTTTTAAAAACCGTAATTACATTTGCACCAGCTCTTCTAAGAGAAGGTGTGGGAACTGGTTCTAGATATTAGCATGGCCTGTGTGTGTGTGTGTGTGTGTGTGTGTGTGTGTGTGTGTGTGTGTGAAAGAGAGAGAGAGACAGAAAGAGAGAGAGAGAGAGAGAGAGAGAGAGAGAGAGAGAGAATATTGCCTTAAATCGTTGGGCTGGCCCTATAGCAAGAACTGCCTAAGCCCTCAGCCCGCCCCTCCCAGGACACACCTCCTGCAATCTTACGAGGCACAGGGCTGATTGAAGTAGGCTGATTGACTGCTGCTCCAATATCCAGTGAGTCAGATTTGAGATTTATCCCTTAGGACTCTTGGGTTGAACTGTCATCTTCCAGCGTTCAGTTTATAATTTGCTTTTACTTGGCCCAGGGTGCAATACCTCCCACACACAAATATTTATCCAAGCACTGATGGAGAGGTAGACTGGTCATGAAATAACATGGAATTCTCTGGGTCGTCTCCAGATTCCATTTCATACAAGCTGAGCAGCATCTCAGGATGACTAATCGCCATCCGAGTCACAGCTGTACCAATGACTGTGCCGTCCCATAACTTAAATCTCATATTACTGACTTTAAAAACCCACGTAACTCAAAATGTGAAGTTACAGGCTCCAGCGTATGTTTTATTTTGATCTCATAACTGTATATTCTCCCCAAAATTAAATTTCAGTAGTTATTTCTCTAGTTTTTGTAAAGAAAATGGTCTTCCCTAGGGGAAAAAAATATAAACTAAATTTTGAAGTAAAGCAGGTCTCACTGGCAAATACAATTGAGAAAGCATATTATGGATTTTATGACATACTTATTTCCTATAAACAGATTCCTCTGAAAGTACCAAGAGCATACATTGGGATGAGGGGCCTCGTTCCTTCCTGAGAGGACTGAATGTAGTAATGCTAGAAAATGAGAATTAGTACCAGGCTAGAAGACGGCTTTCAAACCGAACGTAAAGTGGAACAATTGCTAATGACATGCAGAAGTAGGACACCTTGTCTTCTAATATTTTCTTCGTTTTCCTTTGTGAATCCTCTTATTCAAGATGTTTTTGAAGGGTGTCTGTGTACACACATATCAAAACACCATTAAGGGAAGCCCTCCTGCTCCTTACCGCTCACTTTTAATCAAGTTTTCTTCTCTTCACATCTGGCTGCCATGGCAGCAGGGAGGCAGTCGAGCAGTTACTCAGAGCTCATTTCACCTTCCTGTCTAAAGGACCTGTCAAGAGGCTCCAATGACTTGCAGAGAACAGGATGAATAGAGCAGATCTGAAGTGCACTAGTGCTCAGCCTCAGCAAAAGCCCAAGTTCAACTGCAGAAAGTGAACATACAGGCAGACTGGTCTACACCCAAGTTATCAGTGCTCCAAACCCCCAAATGGTCACAGAGGGCAATGAGCTCAAACCACAGCTGGGCCCTGCCTGCAGCCCGCTTAGAGAGTTCCCCTGCTCCTTCTATTAATACTGGAGCTTAAAAATTGAGATTAGTAAAACGCAAGATGGGAGCTTTAAAGTCAAACAAGAGCAGCTTTTAACATCCCGAAGATTCACCGCAGAACACCAGACCCCCAGGAAGTGTCCAAATTTCCACAGATTAAGGAAATTCTGCTCATGTATTCTTCCTGGAGATTCACAGAGGCTCTGAGCAGAGCTGATGACGAGACAAGATGTGGAGTTCCACTTTCTTTGACCTGAGGCAGAGCCAGCTTCACACACATGGGACCTGTGTTGTTGCTTAGCAGAGCCTGCACCTGGTTTAATGCTCTGTGTCATCATCTTGACATTCTTAATAATTTTTTAACAAGGGCTTGCATTTTTATTTTGCACTGGCCGCCTGCAAGCTCTATAGTCGATCCTAACACAGGGTTACGCTCATATTGGCAACACCTCTAAACAACCAGGAGACATACTTGGAGGGAAGGGGGCACCTAGCTTAAAAAAACTGAAGTCAGGAGGAGCTCCCTGGTGGGATATATTGGTTCTCTGTGGCTACCAGCCCACAACATTTTCCTTCCAAATTGTCTGAACTTTTTTACTTCACTTTGTCAGTGGCCTAAAATAGTTTCTACTGGGGGAATAAAATGGTGGAAGGGGGAGAGGATTAAAAAGGTTTTTTATATCAGCATAAATTCATAAAGTTTAGTTTTAAAAGTTTATTTTCATATGGGAATCTGAGGGCTCAGCATAGTGAGGGCTTTTAAGATTGTATTTCAGACTTAAAAGTGTTAGAAGAATTATATTTACCTATCTTTTGCCCACAACAGTAATACACATCTTATTAGCATTCAAAGCTTGTCCATTGGTTTTTGTTACATTCCTTGGGAAACATTGTCACCAAAGGCAGATGCAATGTTTCCACAGGGCCAGCAGAGGGGGCGAGAGGGATAGTCTGGAGCTGGCGGGGTGGCGACTGAGGGGTGTGGTCCTGGTGAGAGATGCTATAGTGGGGACCTCGGGGCAGCATTTAGGACACTGAGGTCGGGAGTCCTAGAAAGCAGTTGAGGGACACAGAAAAGCAGTAAGAGCATGTGAATAGTCAACTTCTCTGCCTATTCCTGAAGTTTGTGTGGCACACATCAGTGCCAAAGTCAAGTCTCTTTTTCCCTTTTGCATGCTATGAGCCCTAGTCCACAATAATTACAGAACTGGTTAACATCATGAACCTAGTCACGTTATGTTACAAAGACGTTTAAAAGCTGACGTGACACTGTGTACACATAGCAGGTTTTCTGAGAGAAAATGCCCTTAAAATTCCAAATCACTGATTTACAAATTATTTTCAGGATACTTCAAATCCAAAAGGTTACTATAACCTGAATCCTATTCCACTAATGCACATAGCCAAATTAAATATCAGGAAGTACATTCCTACAAATGAGGTTGTCTAAACTGTGTATTGGTCCTTTCCCCAATACACTCAATAGTAAAATAAACAAAACAATGACTTTCAGCATTATTTGCCAAGAATATTGGCAATTGAAATTGAAGATAACTGGCACTTTTCTTCCAGAAAATCTAAGTTCCTGATTCATCTTTTTGTGAAATGAAATATGGATGAATTTCCATGGAAACCAGCAGGAATGACTTGCCCAGTTGATAGAGGGATGTCGCCTAACACTTTTCTCTCTGTGCTGGCCCAAGTTGCAACCATCACTAGCACACAGACCTGTGTGGCCCACAAAGTCTTTCTCCCTGCACACCAACCTGCAACAGGTAAAGTTTACAAAGCACTGCCTATGGGCCACCTTAAATGCCTTTCCTCTAATCCTAATGACAATCATTGAAAAAGGTACTATTGTCCCCATTTGATAGATGGGGAAACTGAGGCTCATCAAGGTAAGGTGGTTACCCAAAATCATATGGCAATGTCATAGTGGGTTTAGAACCACCTGCCCTCCACTGATGACTGTGCTATCTCTCTACCAAGGCAGCTTTGGGAAAGCAGAATGGCTCTGGGCGGGTGATTAGGTGGGTAAAGGGAGTTGGCAGAAAGCAAAAGGAAGAATGCATATTGAACACTCACTGCCCATTTTATAACTTAACTCACATCAAGCTAAGTACCAGCCACTGGAGGAAAGAAAGCAGCTGGCACTTCCCTGATGAAGATATCTCAGTCCCCGGCCCCAGCCTGCTTATCACTTTTACAGTGTTGGCTCAGTTCCACCCTCACTACCACACCTGGAATCTGTCACTGCATCTCCATCCAAGGCCACCACAGAGACTCTTCCTAAGTTCAACAGACTTTAAGGGGCTAGATTTAAGACAATGTGACTAAAACAGCAGCTCTTATCAGTGTCATGAAAGTTATATGGTGTGTGACCACAAGCAAGGCGAGGTATCTTATTTCTTCAGTGCTTTCTTTACCATTTTGCACATGCCCCAATAGCTCTTACAGTGTCCCCCCAAATCCTCTTGGATCATGTCTTACAAAAATGTCAATGTTATGTACTTTATGACCTTTCTCATTCTAATAAATCTCAATGTGTTGGATTCCTTATTAACTGAGCTTTACCTTAAGAATAATGTAGGGTATGAAATCAAGATAAAAGTGACAAGTATACTGGGGGCGCCAAAAAAATGTATACGCATTTTAAGAGATAGTCAATGTTGTTCAAGCAGTAGTTCACAGTAATCAGAAGTGTCTGGATGCTGATGGTAACCACTTTGAATACCTCTTGTAATTGCAGAAGTCAAACGTGACTTGTATTCATCTTTTGTTATCGGTATATATTGAGTATTACAATTTTAATAGTTTTTTCCTTTCTTAAAATGTGTATACATATTTTTGGCACCCTCTGTGTAAATCGCTGATATATCTGTGTCCTCAATTTTACCTTTCTAACTCTTTTTTTCTTCTTCCTTAAAAATAACATGTATTTACTACTGGGTTCCTATCCAGAGTGTCATTTAAGACAATGGTTCTCCAGTCTGGCTGCACATTCAAATCACCCGGGGATATTTTACACAGCAGGGTGCCTGTGTTCCAACCCAGACCAAGCGACTCAGTCTCAGGGGAGAGCCTGGGCACTGCTTTAAAAAATTCCTACATGATTCAAAAGGGATTCTGAGATTGAGAAGTTTTAGGGCAATGACACACATTGGCATCACCTGGAGAGATTTTAAAACTACTGGTACCTGGCCCCACCCCCAGACATGTCCACCTAATTGGTCTGGGGTGAGCCTGAGAATCAGGATTTGAAAAGTTCCCCCAGGTGACTCAAATGTACAGCCAAGCTTGAGAACCACTGCAGAGCACAGAAGGGAAATGATCATTCACTAGAAAAAGATGGCAAAGCAAAGAGCCAAAAAAGTATGGAATAAAACTATTCACACTCCTCTGAATAGCTGGAACCCAACACTTCTGCCTCCATCTGGCCCTCTTCCAAATACAATATTAGTGAAGCTAAAGATTACTCCTCACACATCCACAGGCTGCCTTCTTTATGTTCCCTCCAAGGCTTCCATCTCAGCTCTTAAAAGCATTGACCTGGCTCTGCCAACAAGCTGTGTGACCTCAGGCAATATACTTAACTCTTTAAGTCCCTGTCTCCTCCCCTGTAAAGGGGCATGCTGACCACATGTTGAGTGGCCCTGAGGACAGTAAAAGTGGAAATGCAGGTAAAGGGATCAGCAAAGTGATCAACACATAGTAAGTCCTCAATAAATGTTAGCTGTTTTACTTACTGGTGGCCTTTTCTAGTCTCTTTTTGGTATTAATTACTAATGATAATTAACACACTGGCTTATTACATTCCAGGCACTGTTCAGTACTTAACATACATGTATATGTATTCATTTAATTCAAATAATTATGTGAGCCCCATTTTATAAGTAAACAAACTGAGGCACAAAAGGGTTAGGTGACTTGCCTGAGGACCCAGAGTGAGAGGTAGAACCACATGGGGCTCCAGGGCGTGTGTTCTAATGACCACTTGCAGTACTGAGTCTCAAACCATTCCACCTGACAGCCAATCTCTCACGTTACCCCTACCAGCTCTCCCTGCTCAACTCTGCCCTACTGGCCATCATCTGGGATTTGACAGAGACTGATGAGGTCATCAGTCACCCCAAGGTCCATCCATCAGCCCCCAACCCAACAATCAAGAGGAGTTCAGTGCTTCCTTCCTTTTGTCTATCTGAGTGACAACCTGTTTGCAGATTTAACATCAATCCAAGCAAGTTTACTTCTATCTTCTGTTCATTGAGAGACTTAAACAGAATCATTTGTGTAAAGGTCCAGGCACAGGCCTAGGACATAGTTCTTTCAGCCAATATTATTTCCCTGTTCTCCTTAATCAGTTTGACTTATCAAATCACGGGGGGATTATGTATTTTTGAGCAACATGCCTCCAAAGCCATCAACCCAGTGAATAGCTGTACTTTTCATTTTGGCCCCACAAACTGGCCTCTGAGGCTGGCCCACAGATCCAACGTTGGAAAGTGACCTCAAGGGTCAGAGGGAGAAGACTGCACACAGGAAGGAAACATGGCTCCAGGAACACTCATTGCCTGGACAAGCTGCCATCCAATCATCACTTCTTACCACCCTATCAGCCCATTGGCTGTATATGCAAGCTAAATTACTTCCTCCCTCCAACCACATACCCCTCAGTGTGCAGAGAGCTGTGCTTCCTGAGTTTACCCAGCGAGCTTTGAATTTCAATTCCTTTCTCCTGACCTCCCTGAGCCTGCAGTTTAGATTTGGTTCCTTTGAGTATATTTCCCCAGCTGCCCCAGCTCTCATATTCATCAGTGCCAAGAATGTTTGCATTTTATTTCTGATTACCCAAACCTTTTATTTAGCTTCTTAGATGCCAACTTTTCAGTCATTAGTCAGTAACACTGCCACCTCTGAATCATCCATTAACTTCCCTTATTAATGGCTCTGCCTTCTGTCTGGAACTTCTTGCGTCCTGAGCATCATTTTGAAAGTTTTCCTGGCCCGTTATTTTTAAGCCACACAGTCTACAAAGCTGATCCATCTAAGTATAGGTAAAAATTAGTCCACTCTTCTAGAAATCACTTGTCAGAGGAAAGTGCAGGTAGGAAACCTTTCTGATTTCTGAAGGCATGGATGCTGTTTCCCCAGAGGTCAGAGGCCAGTAAGCTTTTTGGCCTTCAGGCCTCCTGCCTTTCTTCTCCAATACCCTGTATTCTAGAAGACTTCCAGCATTCATTTGCTTTTAGCACATTTTAAAATCTTTGTAGTTAGGGTACAGTTAGAAAGAGGTTTCCTTCCTCTAGATCTGATACATGGGTTCGTCTATGAATGCTGGATGAGGAGACACATACAGAGACCAAAGCCGGGTCCTCTGTCCTTGTTGTGAGTACGCAGATGGGTTTGGGGAGTTTTCCTGAGCTGAGGGGTAGGGACCATTTGTGCTAGCAGCATTCTGCATATTCTTAAATCTGGGTTCAGACCTAAGGTAAGCTCCTATTCGGAAACCTGAAGACCTAAATTTATCTCAATCTATGTATTTATTGCCTAACATTCTACTAAACATTGCCACAGACATATTTCTCTGCATTCCAAATGTATTCCTATCAACCAAGAATTAGGGTCTAGTCATCATATTTTAATCAAAAAGAGTCCAAACCAAGTACAAACTGATAAACCTTTTTTGAGGGCAATTTGGCAATACCCACCTAGCAAAATAAAAGTAATATTTATTTTATTTCTATGAATTCACTTGTCTAAGGGTGCAGAAATACAGGCACACACCTATATATTATAGCATCGTTTGTAACAGGAATATTAGAAATAACATAAATTAATCTTTAGATGATGAGTTAAATAAATTGTTGTCCATCGATACAATGGAATATCATTAGAAATGTATCTCACATATCTCTAAATACTGACAGTGAAGATACCCAAGACACATTGTCAATATGGGAAAAAACAGGTCCATTTATATATGATAAACCTACTTTTATAAATAGAAAAATCACTTGTTTGTATGCTCATATAGACAGAAAATATTTGAAATATTTGTTTCTAATATGAGGCTTACCATGTGCTAAGCACTATTTTAAGTTCTTTATAAATATTAACTCATTGAATCCTTGTGACACTCTCTGAGGTAGGTCCTATCACTATCCCCATTCCAGGTAAGAAACCGGAGTCTCAGAAAGTCCAAGGTCATAGCCAAGATTCCAACCCAGGCAACTTGGCCCAGCAGCTCCTTAGCCATGACAGTATGCTCCTTCTGCACACTACTGCTTTAAAAAAAAAAAAAAAAAGAGTTATTGCTTTTATTGCAAATTTTAAGGATTAATAGAAGAAAAAGTGTCTAAATCCATGTGGACCCATATCAGTTGCCGTTATAAGGCATAAAAACATGTTGCAGCCTCAGGGTCCAGGTTTTTAAGACGGATTTCAGAAATACTATAAGCAGGTTATTTACCATTTAAGTGACAGAAAAAGCAGAATTTGTTTTAAGCCTTGATGTTTACTGAAGTCTAACGCAAGAGAGCAAGTTGGTTGTAGAGACCCTGCTTTTAGAGGCTTGTCCATGAGATACTCAGAGAGAAGGCAGGAGCAGAACCTTCAGCAAACACGCTCCCCAGGAGGCCTCCCTTCAACAAGGATGCCAGGGGCAGGATGGGAGGCCGGATTGGCTATGGATAGCCAAGGGCCAAGCAGATCCTACAACTCTCATAGTAATTGCCCTTCCCTCTGAGGTGGACACCTCACCTAGCTACTTGGAAATGACTCACAGCTTACTTCCTATTAGTGGTTTTGGGGCATTGACAAGCTGGGGGATTATTGCTGTTCCTATCACACGTGAAGGTCTGATAGAAATACTAAGAGGTGTGTAAGAGGCTGTGGAGATTAATAAAAGGGGACCAACTAGAAAACAGAAAGGAGAGGAAGCCTTGGTCTAGAGGACCCTTTGGGATCTGACTGAGGGAGGAAACACCCCCTAAACCACACGTATAAGACTAAAGGAGAGTGTGTGAATGGGGTAAGAAACCCGAGGTATGCTCTGATCTGGGGGAGAAAGGCCCCAAACAACCAGGAACTTTGGATGCAAATAACAAGAACCAGCCCACAGAGGCTTACAGAAAAGAGGGTGGGTGCAGTATTACACGGTGGGATGGAAGCCAGCAGCTGCTCACAGCCAGGGAAGAGCTGAACTGGAAACTGGAAATCCAGCAGACCTGCCAAAAACCCAGTCAGAGGATATCCTTCACCCACCTCCAGACACTGCAGAAGGAAGCAGTGTTTCTGTTTGATCATCTTCCCCACAATTGAGTCATTGGCTTCCGAAAATCAAGACACAATTCCAGTATCTATGGCAAGTTGGCAGTGACCTTGGCTCCCTGGATTATTTTGCAATCTGCTGCCCACACCTCTTAGCCTTCTTCACAGGAGGAAAGGGAGAGACAGCATTTCCATTTTTCTGTGAGGCGCCAATTTCTTTTCTCATTCTTAGCTTCCTTTTTTTCCTATGACATTTCTTTGGCTGAAAGTCACTTATAGTCTCCCTTGTGATATCTCTTGCCCCTCCCCAGCCATGAAACTTCCCCACGGTACATTTCTGTAATAGTTTAATTGATTGCTGGGAATGGAACGATTCTGCTGTCTGCATTCAGGCTTGACTGGGCACACAGCAGCAGCTCCCAGCGCCCACGGGCGGTTTCACTGAATTGCAGAGAGCAGAGTCCAGAAATCTCAGAATGCAAATCTCATCTCAAGATTCCTACTTTGCACATGAGGACCTGGCATTGTTTGGTTCCTACTGAAAACAGAGCCTGAGACAAGGACTTGGTGTGGGTAGTTGATTTGGGAGGTGACCCCAGGAAACAGCGAGGTGGGGCGTGGCGTGGGCTAGAGTATGAGATAGCAAGAGAAAATTTCAATCTAAGGGTATGTTATCAAGATCACTCTGTAAGCAGCAGCAGCTCAATTCTGGGACCTCAGCTAGTGTTCGGATTCCTCCAAGAATTACCAGCCTGAGAATGGGAGCCTGAAACTGGATCCACATACTCTGATCCCCTTCTTTTAAAGATTGTCTCAGGGACTGTATGCATCTCCATTTCCTAGTTGCTCCTGTGCATGGACTAAGAGGGCTCTCATGATTCTGAAGCCCTTTCAGGCAGAAACAAAAAGAAAGAAAGAAAGAAAGAAAGAGAGAGAGGGAGGGAGGGAGGGAGGGAGGGAGGGAGGGAGGGAGGGAGGGAGGGAGGGAGGGAGGGAGGAAGAAAGAAAGAAAGAAGAGAGGGAGGGAGGGAGGGAGGGAGGGAGGGAGGGAGGGAGGGAGGAAGGAAGGAAGGAAGGAAGGAAGGAAGGAAGAAAGAAAGAAAGAAAGAAAGAAAGAAAGAAAGAAAGAAAGAAAGCCAGCAAGCGCAAGCAAGCAAGCAAGCAAGCAAGCAAGAAAGAGGCCAACATTGGGAACAAGATGCTGTCAGCAAAAGCAAAGTAAGAAGTTTCAAGAAACTGTCCGCTGTGGGGCAGCCAAATTCAGGACTCAGCAGAGAATGTGACACAAAACTCCATCTGGAATGTGTCTCTAATTCCTCAAAGTAATATGTGTACATGGTTTTTAAAATCAAATAGAGAAGAGCGTAGAGTAAAAAAAAAACACAGCAATTTCATACTCATCCCTCCCCGCACAAAAGCACACTCCTCAGAGTCAACCTCTTGTAACCATTACTGGTTTTTCTGGTAGTTACCTGCAATTACCCTTATTTCTTACTCCTTCTCAAAAGAAATACCTTGTGCAATTATCCATCCTCTCCATACCAAGGATTTCTCATAAAGCTGTGATTTTTTTTATCCCAATCTAACTTTTTGCCAAAGGAATCACAGATAATAAAATATGAGAGGGTTGTGGCCTAGAGTTTAGCTCTTTGCATACAGGCATTTATGCCACACCAGGGCTGGGGAGTACTTAGGTTCATACAATTGCATTTCCGTGCCCAAAGTGACTGCAGGAAAGAGAGGTGATGCTAAGGCAGAATTCTTGAGCAGGAAATAAAAGCAATTATAACTCTGGAAATTGGTGCCACAGACATGGCAAATTGCTTTGGGTAAGCACTGATTCTAACAAGAACTAGATTTCTGAAAACACTACACCCAACACAAGGAAATATCTTGCAACATGGGTTGTCTGTGAAGACTCAGAACTTCTCTTTACCCAGGCAGCATAGAAAGCATCATTTTATTGTGTGATGGAGGTAACATGTCTGAGGCAGATATATACCTGGATTTGCTGGGCCAAACAATTTGCTGGGACAATTACAGATATTCTATCCAAGAGGTTCCTTAGAATCATTGTTAGACCATATATATGGTGGTACAAGACATTTGCTTATAAAAAATGAGGTGGGCCAAGTCCTAGAATAAGAGTTAAGCTGTGTATTTACTGTCTTGACACACCTTTCAGCATTGCCGCACTGAGCACACACTTCGCTGTATGACCAAGAACAAGTTACCTAACCTCTCTGTGCTTCGGAGGATTACTCTTCAGTAAATGAGAGGTAATAGTAGTATCTACTTCAAAAGATCATTGTGAGGATTAAATGAGATAGCACATTGCTTCTCCAGCCATCTGGGGTGAAAGAAGATATTTCTAAAATTTTCAACTTGGTATGGAATGATACTCTTAAAGATACGACAAAAATACTGATTACATAGCAATGACAAATACAAGTTGTTAAATTCAAACTCTTAGCTTCTGCACTTATCTCGTTTTAAATTGGTAACAAGTTTTTGTCCATCACCACCAGTTCATGGACCACACTTAGAGTAATACTACAATCACATATGTAAGGGCTTGGCATGGTGTCTGGCATACAGTAAGTGCTCAATAAATGTTGGCTTTTATTATTACCTAAGATGTGTCAAAGTTTATGGTAAATGCTTTTTCTGATGGGAACCGTGTTATCAGGAGCCATCTCCAGCTGAGCAGTAGAGAGATGAGTGGCCCAAGTCAATATTTAAAACAATGAGCCAGAATGAAAGTAAGAGTGCAGCCTTTCATCACTCACTGTGATAATAAAAGCAAGAGATTGAAACCAGAGGAAGTGGCCAGCTCTCCCCTGTTCTATTTTCCCCTATGGAACTGTGAGCCAGTTAAGGGACAGGCGATTCTCACCGCCTAGGGAGCTCAGAAGGAAAGTTCTGCAGCTTAGTGGACCTGTGTGCCAAGGGAAAGGGGAGGGCTGGAATTTGAAAAGTACTGAGTACTGAGCTAAAGTGGAGAAGTATGTCTTTAAGTTCCCAATAAGGAGATCTCCAAAGGGAAGTGCTGGTCTAGGAATGCAGTTATGCATAGGAGCATGGAGGACAGGGGGCCTGAGCCCTTCCCTACAACTCCCCTCACAGACTGCAGTGCACTGGCTGTGCGCCAAGCCTTGTGTGGGGAGGGTGTATAAGTCAGCGTTCTCCAGAGAAACAGAACAGAGCGGATGTGTTCACTATGCAATATGCATGCCCCCCAAAATACATATGTATGCATGCATGTATATTTATGTGTGTGTATATATACATATTAAAGGCTGGACATATATGTGTATATATACAGAGGGTGCCAAAAAATGTATACACATTTTAAGAAAGGAAAAACTGTATTAAAATTGTAATACTCAATATATACCGATAACAAACGATGAATACAAGTCATTTTAAGAGATGTTATCTATGTATTACTTTTTGAAGTTGAATTAAATATTACAGTAGCAATGTGTAGCATGACGTTCGCTCAAAAGATGTTTTTGGGAATGATCGATTTTACTTCCAACAAGTATTACAATTTTAATACAGTTTTTTCCTTTCTTAAAATGTGTATACATTTTTTTTGGCTCTCTCACTCTGTCTCTCCATATGTATATATGATATTGGCTCATGTGATTATCGTGAGAAGTCCCACAATCTGCCACATGCAAGCTAGAGTCCCAGGAAGGCCAACGGTGTAGTTTGAAGGACTGAGAACTGACGAGCCCATGGTACAGATTTCAGTCCAAATCTGAAGGCCAGAGAACCAGGAGCACCCAGGGAGGATAAAGTGGATAACGTCTCTCAAGCAGTCCGGTAGAGAGAATTCAAGCTCCCTCTGCCTTTATCCAAGCCCTCGATGGATTGGATGATATCTACCCACATCGAGGAGAGCCATCTGCTTTACTCAGTCCACAAATTCAAACACTAATCTCTTCTGGAAATATCCTCACAGACACACCCAGAAATGATGTTTAATCAGATATCTGGACCTCCCGTCCAATCAAGTTGACACATAAAATTAACCATCACAAACGGTAATTTTCTCCCATGAAGACTGCTACGTAAAGCCTTTATAAATGCCTGTGGTCTGGCCTGAAGAAAAACCACACACAGATTTTTTTTGGCTGGGAACTGGACTCCACATACGTGATCAAAGCAAGCTCCCAAGAATTGTTTTTAAAAGAATACTCTGATTCAATGAATATGAGGAAATGTTTTTTGTAACACAGGTGTTTGAACCACAAATAACACCATTTAGGAATTTCAACTCAAAAACAGATGCAAAGTCTAAGAATAATTTCAACAAAATGAAGGGGTTTTGTTTGTTTTTTTAATTATAAGTGACAGCAAAACTCAGCTCTTTCTTCTTTTCTAAGATGTAGTTTTTGAAAATTATTTCATGAACTACAGACTTGATTATGATAACTTTCCACATAATATTTCAAATCACTTGAGTAGGAAAATACCCATAGTCACCGAATTCTATTATTGCCCCCCCTTTTTCAGTCATTATTTATGGGTAAGACATTCTTTTTAAGAAGGACTCACCAAGTTAGACAGGCCCAAATGTATCTGATGAAGATAGTAAGAAATGAAAAATGGGAATCTTTAGCTGGGAAAAGAGACTCATTAGGGCAGAGAGATGATGATATGATAGCTATCCACAATATTTCCAGCATTAGATATATTTAGAAAGAAATTAACTGGGACCAATGAATAGCAGTAACAGGGAAACATATTTGAGGTACACACACACACACACACACACACACACACACTCACACAAATGTTTTTACATCAAAGTTTTTAACAATGGGCCACCTAATGAGAAAGCCAAATATCTGCAGCTCCATGTATTTTTTTAATTATAGCAATAGTGATGGATGGATTAAAGTATAAATACAAAGGCAACACACATGAAAATTTTATCAACTTTATTCATTCAAAATGCATCAAAATATTGATCAAGTTGATAAAACTAGTGGCACTAACAGAAATTATTTGGTCTCAAAAAGTTGAGATCTATTCAATAAACATATGTCGAAATTTTGACTCCTGATTTATTTCATAGGTTACTATCTATTTCATAGATTACTATCTCAATTTGTATTTTGATTCTATTTAAACACCTTCATGAAAAAGAAAGTATCTCCATCAAGTTAGATGGAACCAAATGTTGCCCAAACTTTAGCCATATAAGTTTCATAACAGTTCTGGAATTAATTACTGACTTTCAGCATTACGGAGATTCTATATTACCTTGGAAGTTTGTTGATTATCCCTCAGTTCAGTCAAGTCCTCTAAAAACTAAGTGAAACTAACAGGACAGATTCTTGAGAATTCATCACATCCTGCGGTTTACACTTGAAAAACTACTGCAGACACTTAATGCATAATTCATACTCCTTAAATATCTGTGAAGTTCTTCTGAAACTGTGTCTTCATTTCCATAAAATGGCTCTGGAATTCCACAGCGTGTGGTTCTAGTGAGCTCAGGACAATTCAGCAAGAGGCAATGAGCATAGTCTCTGATTACCATCTGCTTAAAACACATATGAGGCAGTAATGATGCTTTCATAGCTACCATGTTTCCTCGAAAATAAGACCTAATGCGTCTTTTGGAACAAAAATTAATATAAGACCTTGTATTATATTATATTATATTATATTATATTATATTATATTATATTGTATTTCATTATATTATATAAGACCGGGTATTATATTATATTATATTATATTATATTATATTATATTATATATTATATTATACCCAGTCTTATATTATATTAAAATAAGACTGGGTCTTATATTAATTTTTGCTCCAAAAGACGCATTAGAACTGATGGTCCAGCTAGGTCTTATTTTCTGGGAAACACAGTAGGAACAGAAAACTCAATTCAAACTGGATCAAACATTCAACAAGATTTATTGGCTCACATAACTTGAAGTTCAAAGCTAGCACAGATCTTAGGCATAATTTGTTCAGGACTCCAGCTCAATATCTCTGCACTTTTCTTTATCATTATCTTTTGTGTGAGTTTCTTCTTTAAGATGACTTCCCAATATGACACAAGGGTTGTAGAAATTTCTCTTTATATCAATATTCTTTGTCAAGAGAGAGAGATAAAGAGAGAATATGATTCCCTATATCTAGAACTCCCAGTAAATTGTTCAAGTATCACATTGATTAGGCAACCTCTGAACAATCTCTGGGACTAAGGAAATGACATGCACTGAATGGCTTAGAACTGACTTATCCCGGAAGCAATAATTGTGGGGCCAGGGGAGGTAGGCAAGACTTGGATTTGTAACATTAGAAAGGTGTAAATACTTCCAGTATAACCATTAAGGCAAGAGAAAGAGAGAGGATGAAAAATATTATGAAGAATGCCAGCAACACTCTCACAAAGAGCAAAGGAATAAATAACAGAAAACATTGGAAGGCACTGGAGAAAAAACAATGCCTTTTCCTGATTGTACCTTACTAAGTCCGCTTAATAAAATGGCTATATATATAAAGACTAGAATAGTAAATACCAAAATATTAACAGTTGTTATTTCTTGGAGGTGGAGTTATGAGTAATATTCTTCTTTGTTTTTTTTTTTTTAAATATGCATATATATGAATACACACATATATTTTTTATAATAAGAAAAAGTGACATGTTCTTAATATTATTGACCAACACAAAACCAAAGCACATTAAGGAAAAGATGCCAGAATTCAGCACTCCTAATGTAGCATTCTTTATTTAATTATGTATAATCAAGCAACAATCATTCCTCTCATGCAAAGGAATAGAATGAAATTGTTTAGTAAAGGAAATAGCTGTTTTCCGCATTATAAATTGGCTTCTTCTGCAATCCTCATTCAGATTTCTATTGATCATCCTTTAGCTACCCAAATAATTTTCATGAGTTGTTCCAAAACAATTCTGTTGACATTCACATTTTTAATAATATTCCAAAATTTTGATTGGAATTAAAAATTATCAAAATGAGTACATGTTTTACAGATTAATTACAGATTCAATTATTACTGTCATGCTTACTTAGAGCTGCAAGTCACAAAACAATGGGGGAAAAAAGACAAAGTTGATGGACCAGCAAAACTACTTATTAATTATGTCAAAAACTCAAATTATCGATTAGAAATCAACACTCATAAAAATGGCGGAGTGAGGTGAGCCTCTTGAAATCTCTGGAATTTACAACAAATTGAACAACTATACCTACACAAAGGACTCTCTGTGCAGCAGACAGGCAAGACTAAAAAGGCACACTACTGAAATCATCTAAAGGTGGGCAAATTGCGCGAGCAGGGGAGGAGGGAAGGGAGAAGTGTGGAGAACAGCCTCGCAGGCGCAGGACGCAGACCTAGCTTGGTGCATGCCAGAACTATGACAGCTGCAGGAGAGGTAAGAACTCAGACTGCTAGGGCTCCACTTATGGTCCACAGGATTGAGGGAACAGCATGTAACATGGCTGATCCCAACATTCAAGGCAGAGACATCGGAGCAAAGACTGAGGGAAGAAGGTTGAAAACAGTGGTTTAAGCCCTCACTGCCGAGCAGAGAACGGAAGCCTTAGGCACTGAGCCTAGCCACCCCTCCGTGCCCTCCCAGAGCTCTCCCCACCCCCACCTGCCCAGTGTTAGAACTGGAACAGTAGCAGTGTCAGATCAAAAGAATAGAATATTTGCAGTTCTGAGAACTGTGGTCCACAGACATGGACTTGTACCACAACTACTTCCAGCAAAGGAGAGGGAGCTGTGGAAGCAAGACTGACTGTGGTGGTGGTTGCTGCCATTGCTCTAGGCCACCTCTCACAACCCACCCCACCCCTGTCCCAACCTATCTGGGCAGATCCCTGTAGGAGTAAACACAGCTGCTGAAACACATGGGCTCTGAATCTGGTGCAGGAAGAGCTTTGGAACTTCAGAAGGTCTCCACATCGCCCCATGGAGGCGGTGCCCTATGACCCAGGTGAACTGTTAACAGAGGAGAAGCCCGCCTTCCAGGGAACCGCCCCCCCCCCATTGTGTAAGAAGCCAGAATAATGCAGAGAACATATAACAGTACAGTGTGAGAGAGAATAAAAGGCTGCAGTCAGAGAGAAAATAAAACATTCTACCAACACTTACTGGAAAACAAAAGAAAGACCACTTTCTATCAACCTGTTGCAGAACCCACTCCTATAGAAGTCTAGGAAGAGAAATAATAAATCATTAATATCCATGAATAACCAAGGTAATAAGATAGCTCAGAAAGAAAATGAAAAGTCTCCAGAAAATGAACTTAAAGACATGAAAATATGTGACTTAAATGACAAAGAATTCAAAATTGCAGTGTTAAAAAAACTCAACGAGAAGCAAGAAAACACAGACAGGCAGTGTACTGAATTCAGAAACACAATCAAATTACAAAATGTACATTTTACAAAAAAGACTGAAATTTTTTAAAAGAACCAAATAGAATTTCTGGAGATTAAGAACTCAATAAAAGAAATGAAGAATGAAATAGCCAGCTTAGGTAGTAGAGTTGACCAGATGGAGGAAAGAATCAGTGACATCGAAGATAGAAATCTGGAAATGACACATATGGAAGCAGAAAGAGACTAGAGACTTAAAAGAAATTAAAGAACTCTACAAGAACTTTCTGACTCCATCAGAAAGAACAATGCAAGAATAATGGGCATACCAGAAGGAGAAGAAAGAGAGAAGGGAACAGAGAGTATATTCAAACATAGTAGACGAGAACTTCCCAAACTTGTGGAAAGAACTGGATCCTTGAATCCAAAAACCAAATCGAACACCTAATTACCTCAATCCCAACAGGTCTTCTCTAGGCAAGTTGTATTGAAGCTGTCAAAAATTAATAACAAACAAAGAATCCTCAAGGCAGCCAGGGAAAAGAAGATGGTAACCTACAAAGGAAAGCCCATTAGATTATCATCAGATTTTTCAGCAGAAACTCTACAAGCCAGGAGGGAGTAGAATCAAATATTCAAACTATTGAAAGAGAGAAATTATGAGGCAAGAATAATATATCCAGCAAAGATATCCTTTAGATATGAAGGAGGAATAAAGACCTTTCCAGACATGCAGAAGCTGAGGAAATTTTCTAAAACATGACCTCCACTACAAGAAATACTGAAGGAAGCTATTCATAAATAGGGATAATTTGTGGCAACCAACACCTAAAAGTGGGGAGAGTAAAAGCCTGAACCGGAATGTGGGAATGGAGAAAGTAAGCATGTTGAAGAAAATGGAATGCTCTAAACATGAAACATTCTTTTACATAAACTTAAATGGTAACCACTCAAAAAGAATCCAGAACTGAAATATATAACATAATAAAAGAAGAAACAGATAGAAAAATCGTAGAATACCACTACACAGAAATAATAGACAACAACAAAAATGCAAAGAAACAATGGAGACACAGTCTTACCAGAAAACCAAAGATAGAATGATAGGAAATCCTCACATATCAATAATCACCCTAAATGTAAAAGGACTGAACTCACCAATAAAAAGTCACAGAATAGCAGATTGGATCAAAAAACTAAACCCAACCACATGCTGCCTCCAAGAGAGACATCTCAGCTACAAGGACAAACATAGATTCAAAGTAAAAGTGTGGAAATTGACTCTCTAAGCAAATGGTATCCTGAGAAAATCAGGTGTAGCCATACTGATATCAGATGAAATAGACTTCAGGATAAGTCCAAAGATGGACATTTCATAATGATAAAGGGGGCTATACAACAAGAAGACATAATAGTCATCAATATTTATGCCCCCATCAGGGAGCACCAAAATATACCAAGCAACTACTAACAGAACTAACAGAGAAATTGACCAAAACAATTATAGTAGGGAGCCTAAATACATCATTGATAGCTATGGATAGATCATCCAAACAGAAAATAAAGAAATATCAGCCCTAAATGACACATTAGATGAAATGGACATAATTAACATTTATAGAGAACTTCATCCTAGATCATCAGGCTATACATTTTTTTCCAATCTACATGGAACATTCTCAAGGATAGACCATACATTGGGACATAAAACTAGCTTCAGCAAATTCAAGAAGATTGAAATCATACCAAGCATATTCTCTGATCACAAGGCTTTGAAATTGGATGTAAACTGCAAAAGGAAAGAAGGAAAAACCACAAATATGTGGAGATTAAACAACATACTTTTAAAGAACAACCGGGTCAAAAAAGAAATAAGAGGAGAAATCAAAAGATACATAGAAACAAATGAGAAGGAAATACATCCTAACAAAATTTGGGGGATGCAGTGAGAGCAATTTTAAGAGGGAAATTTATATCATTACAGGCCTATATCAAGAAACAAGAAAAATCCCAGATGAATAACCTCATATTACACCTTAAAGAACTAGAAAAAGAAGAACAAATGAAACCCAAGGTCAGCAGACGAAAGGAAATAATAAAAATCAGACCAGAACTAAATGAAATAGAGAACAAAAAGACAATAGAAAAAATTAAGGTGGCAAAGAGCTGGTTCTTTGAAAACATTAATAAAATTAGCAAACCCTTGGTTAGACTCACTAAGATAAAAGAGAAAAGACACCAATAAAAAAATCAGAAATGAAAGAGGGGAAGTTATCACAGATGCCACAGAAATACAAAGGATTACCCAAGAATACTATGAAGGACTATATGCCAACAAATCAAATAACCTAGAAGAAATGGACAAGTTCTTAGAAACATATAGCCTTCCTAGGCTGAATCATGAAGAATTAGAAAATCTAAATAGACCAATCACCAGTAAGGAAATTGAATCTGTCATTGGAAACCTTCCCAAAAGCAAAACTCCAGGACCAGATGACTTCACTAGTGAAATCTACCAAACCTTCAAAGAGGATCTAATAACTGTCCTACTCAAACTCTTCCAAAAATTTGAAAAAGAGACAATACTCCCTAACTCATTTTATGAGGCCAACATTACCCTGATACCAAAACCTAGTAAGGATAACACAAAGAAAGAAAACTACAGATCAATTGCTCTGATGAATACAGGTGCAAAAATCCTAAACAAAATTCTAGCAAATCGAATAATCAATGCATTAAAAAGATTATTCATCACGACCAAGTGGGGTTCATCGCAGGGGCACAGGATGGTTCAACATACACAAACCCATCAATGTGATATATCACATAAACAAAATAAAAGACAAAATTCATATGGTTATATCAATTGATGCAGAAAAAGCGTTTGACAAGATACAGCATCTATTTATGATTAAAATACTTCATAAAATAGGTATAGAAGGAAAATACCTGAACATAATAAAGGCCATATATGACAAACTCTCAGCTAATATCAAAATTAAGAGTGAAAAACTGAAGCCCCTTGCTCTAAGTTCAGGAACACGACAGGGGTGTCCCCTTTCACCTCTGCTTTTCAACATAGTGTTGGAAGTCCTCGCCAGAGCAATCAGGCAAGAGAAAGAAATAAAAGGCATTCAAATTGGGAATGGAGAAATTAAACTGTCACTCTTTGCAGATGACATGATGCTATGTATAGAAAACCCTAAAGATTCTACTAAAAAGCTATTAGAAACAATCAACGAATACAGTAAAGTTGCTGGCTACAAAATCAACGTACAAAAGTCCATTGCATTCCTATATACTAACAATGAAATCTCAGAAAAAGAAATAGAAAATAAACAATTCCTTTTGCAATTGCAAAAATAGAATAAAATATCTAGGAATAAACTTAACCAAGGTTGTGAAAGACCTATATGCAGAAAACTGTAAGACATTTTTAAAAGAAATTGAAGAAGACACAAAGAAATGGAAAGATATCCCGTGCTCATGGATTGGAAGAATCAATATAGTTTATATGGCCATATTACCCAAAGCATTACACAGATTTAATGCAATCCTTATCAAAATCCGAATGGCATTTTTTAAAGAAATAGAACAATACAATCATTAGATTTGTATAGAACCACAAAAGACCCCAAATAGCCAAAGCAATCCTAAGAAAAAAGAACAATGCTGGAGGTATCACACTCCCTGACTTTAGCTTGTACTACAGGGCTACTATAATCAAAACAGCATGGTATTGGCAGAAAAACAGACACACAGACCAATGGAATAGAATTGAGACCCAGAAATAAAACCACATAAATATGGACAGATAATCTATGACAAAGAAGCCAAAAACATACACTGGAGAAAAGACAGTTTCTTCAATAAATGGTTCTGGGAGAATTGAATAGCCACGTGCAAAAGAATGAAACTGGACTGCTATCTGTCACCATGTACCAAAATTAATTAATTCAAAATAGATCAAAGACCTAAGCATAAGACCCGAAACAATAAACTGCATAGAAGAAAACATAGGTACTAAACTTATGGACCTTGGGTTCAAAGAGCATTTCATGAATTTGACTACAAAGGCAAGGGAAGTAAAAGCTAAAATAAATGAATGGGACTATATCAAAGTTAAAAGCTCTGCACTGCAAAAGAAACCATCAATAAAATAAAGAGTCAACCAACTGAATGGGAGAAGATTTTTGCAAACAGTGCCTCCGATAAGGGACTCACATCCAAAATATACAAAGAACTCATGCAACTCAACAACAAAAAAACAAACAACCCAACGAAAAATGGGCAGAGGACCTGAAGAGACATTTCTCCAAAGAGGACATACAAATGGCAAATAGACATGAAAAAATGTTCAACATCACTAATCATCAGAGAAATGCAAATAAAAACCACCATGAGATATCACCTCACCCCAGTCAGAATGGCTATCATCAACAAGACAAATAGTAACAAGTGTTGGACAGGCTGTGGAGAAAAAGGAACGCTCATACACTGTTGGTGGGAATGCAGATTGGTGCAGCCGCTATGGAAGGCAGTGTGGAGGTTCCTCAAAAATATTAAGAATAGAATTGCCATATGACCCAGCAATCCCCCTCCTGGGTATCTATCCAAAAAATCTGAAAACATTTATCCTTAAAGACATGTGTGCTCCAATATTCATTGCAGCTTTATCGATGGTGGCCAAGACATGGAAACAACCAAAATGCCCTTCGATAGATGAATGGATAAAGAAGTTGTGGTATATATACACAGTGGAATACTATTCAGCAGTAGAATAATTTGAAATAGCACCATTTGTGACAACATGAATGGATCTTGAGATTATAATGCTAAGCGAAATAAGTCAGATAGAAAAAGTAGAGACTCATATGATTTCACTGATATGTGTTATATAAAACTAAAAACAACAAAAGAACAACACAAACAAATGAAGGAACAAAAACTCATAGACATAGACATTAGTTTAGTGGCTACCAAAGGGTAAGGGGAGAGGGGAGCTCTAGAAGAGAGTAAATGGGGTCTAATATATGGTGATGGAAAGAGAACTGACTCTGGTGAACACACAATGTGAGATACAGATGATATATTACAGAATTTTACACCTGAAATATATGTAACTTTACTAATAATTGTTACCCCAATAAACTTTAATTTAAAGAAAGGAAGGAAGGAAGGAAAGAAGGAAGGAAGGAAGGAAGGAAGGAAGGAAGGAAGGAAGGAAGGAAGGGAAAGAGGGAGGGAGGGAGGGAGGGAGGGAGGGAGGGAGGGAAAGAGAGAGAGAGAGAGAGAGAGAGAGAGAGAGAGAGAGAGAGAAGAAAGAAAGAAAGAAAGAAAGAAAGAAAGAAAGAAAGAAAGAAAGAAAGAAAGAAAGAAAGAAAGAAAGAAAGAAAGAAAGAAAGAAAGAAAGAAAGAAAGGAAGGGAACTTAAATTGTCAAAAACTAAGTGGTTCTCCTTGTTTAAAATATTATAATGTCTGAGTGACAGATGAAGTGAAATAAGACAGAAATTCATCTTCTCTGTGCCTCATTCATAAAACTTTTTGTTAAATTCAAACCAGAAAGGATGAAGAACTAATGAGATTTTTGCCTGAAGCATATCCCTGTAAGGCCATATCTATTTAAATTAGAAATTAACCAAAATGATGTATGCTTTTTCAGTGATTCTTTAAAAACAATTCAGTAGCCTCCAAATAACAATTTCAAGAGATTAAAAACAAAATTACAAATGTATTTAAGAAACAACTATCTGAATGTATATTTTTTTCCTTTTGAAGTTTTTTTCAATCAAGGGCTTCAGATGAAATGTTTTAGAATTCTATTCAAGTGTATGCAATTATTTCTGTATGTAGCATAAGATCTTATTATTTTGTCATGTCAGGAAAGCAGCAATTATAGAACCACTACACTAAAATGCATATGCCACAACACAAATATCTGACGGATTTACAGTGGTGTGACCTTGAGAGTGGAAGATTTTTTTTTCTCCCCAAATATATGTCTTCTATACTAGATTAGTTAGTCCTTGAGGCAAGGAATCTTCTTTGAGTCATCAGTACTTTTGCATACTGATGGATATATAATAGATATTCATTTCATATTTGTTGAATAAATGATTCAGTAATTGAATGAAGCTCTGCTTTCCCCCATGTCTCAAATTCACTAATTCAGAAACAACTTTAAACTTAAATAAGCAGAGACGTAAAACTTGAAGGACATAATCATGTGGTAGCTTCTAAACTCATACATAGTCCATCCATTCTCAAAACTTCCAAGAGACCATTTGCTGGGTCAAAAAAATATGACATCTCCACATTAGCTACTGAAAGCTAATGTCTAATTCAGGATTCAAGGGGCCCTCCCAGCAAGTTATTATGACAAGCACCAGGTGTCTTATTGGAACACTGAGTCCTGAGTTATGAGTGCCCCTCTATCAGTGAACTCCCCCTATCTAGTCATATTCCTCCCTTCCCACATACTGACAAAAGGGATGTGACTCAAGGTTAAGTACCTTGAGACAAGGAGATTATCCTGAATTATCAGGTGGACTCAGTCTAATCACAAGAGTCCTTAAAATCAGAGGACCTCTCCTCCCTGGGTAAGAGAGAGATGTGACAATGGAAGAAGGGTCAAAGAGATGCTACACTACTCATCTTTGAATATGGAGGAAGAAGCCACAAGCCAAGGAATGCAGGCAGCCTCTAGAAGCTGGAAAAGGCAACCAAACATATCGTCCCCTAGAGACTCCAGAAGGAACACAGCCATACTGACACAGGGATTTCAGCCCAGTGAAACCCATGTTGGACTTCTAACCTACTGAAATTTAAGAAAATAAATTAACACATTTGTGTTGCTTTAAACAATAAGATTATGGTAATTTGTTGCAACAGCAATTAAAAGGAAAAAAATCACCATTTCACTGCAGGCCAAGGTTGTTAATAGTCCACTTATCATCAGCAATGGAGTTCCTATGGCTTTCAGACAGGCAATTCAATTTCAAAATCCAATCCTGAGGGTCCTACTCCTGCTTCCAAATGATCTTCCCTTGAGTTCCCTAGAAAACAAAACCTGTGGCAAAACTTACGGGCCAAGGCTTTATGGGAACATGCAATCCCAGGACGGCAAGAGCAAGGGAGAAAGGAGAAAGAGTTCGAAAATACAAGGTAGCGTATAACTGAACAAGCCACAGCTTCACAAGCAAACACGGTTGGTTTGTTGGTTCTTTGGCATGACTTCCAGACAGGCCTTGTGAAACCAGGTCACCTCAGAAGAGTCCATCAGGGAAGAAAGGGAGATGAAATTATCCTCTGAGGAACATCTCTTGTCTTCCATTAGTCAAGTTTTCCTCCATACTTTCAAGGTGTTTATCCATTAGGGCAGCCATGAGAACCCCCAAGTCCCATGTCCTGTGATGAGTTCCTCACATGAGTGGTAAGAGGGCCCAGCCTCCCTAGGACCAGTGAGGTCGTGATGCTGGGTTGATGCAGCTCCTGCCAAGGCAAGCCCAGCAAAGACCATGGCAGAGGCCAGCTCTTGCCAAGGGGATGGAAGAAGGATGGAAATAGCTAAAGGTGGAAGGGGAAAAAGGGTTTTCCATTGAGCCGGCAGCTAAGGACATGGGGGACAGGGGAGAAATGAGAATCTGAAGAGGCACATGAACTTGGTCTAATACAACAACTGACAATTTTTTACAATGTAAAATCTCAGAAAATAGATTTTATTAAAATTTTCTAAACATAAAATTTCATCAGTACAAACACACACACACACACACACACACACACTTACACGCACACAAAAGCCTAATTCATAGTTACTATATGTTAGAAAACAAACTGTAGGCTTGACTCGCCATACCCAATAGAATTTTGGACTGCCTTGGACAAGTTCCATCTTTCTGAGTTCTTGTTACTAAAAACAAAATAGAGTGTTTGTGCTACATTAGTACTTCTTTATTGGGCAATCCTGATGTTGGACAAGACCAGATTATCACCCCTAGTTCTTATTGGAAGGTCTGGACCTGCTATCCATTGGTACCCTTTGATTCCAGGATGTCTTAGCAATTAATGGTGCCACCATCTTAGGCCCAATTCAGGGTAACTTCCTCCCTAGAGCAATATTCTTCAATAAACATGTCTGCTGACATTCTTCCTCCATGATTTCTACCTGCATGTTTTCTTATATACACATTACTTTCCTTATTGTCTTTTTAACTCTATTAGTGTATCACAATTACAGTTGTGGTTATAATTAGTCTAATATTTATAGCTATTAAAATCAAAATTAGTTACAATTAAGTTCATAGCACACCATCTAGGATTTGTTCTCTCTGGGTTTTAGTTCTTGAATAAGAAACCCAGTGTAGATCAAAGGAATCATTTAAATTACTGATTCTGAGGCTTACAAACACTGGTACAGACTGCTGAGAAAAGTTATGGATCACTCTTTCTCTAACCAAACTTCTCAAAAGAATTGAGTGACCCTATATAGTGCAGTGTGAGTGTCATTACAAGTCTCCAAGTTAAACACAAACAAACAAAAAACAGTGACAGTAACCTAGGCTTAGTGTGGTGATCACATCATAAGTTATGTAAGTGTCAAATCACTCTGTTGCACACCTGAAACTAATATAATATTGTATGTCAACAATATTTTAATAAAAATTTTAAAAACAAAAAAAAATAGTATGGATTAGCTGACCACATGTCTTCATAAATTTAGGACTCTGGGGACTTACCTTAAAGCCTCTTTGTGCTCTAAGTTTAAACCTATAAAGCTGTTGAACAGTGCTTTCCTTCATAATGAGTCTTCCTTTGCTCCCCAGGCAATGTCCAGGTAATGGAGCCCTGAGGACACAGAGATCTGGCCCTGTGGGATTAACCTCATGGCTCAGGGAAAAGTCATAAAAATAATGAGTAACAACAAAATTGCTTTCGTCAGAGCTATGGTTATAGATGTTGTTAAATGTACTCAAGTATCCAGAGTAGCTTTAGTACTTGGCATTTTAAGTAAAATATAGTTGTTGGATTGAAATGGTAATAGCCTGCCAGGATTCTTGAAATAAATGGGACCTGGTAGATAAATTACTTTATATGGAAATCAGTTCAGAGTCTACTCTGACACACACTGTTTTTGAACATGTAAGGCAAGATTCAATAAAGTCTGCTCTAATAGGATCTGATATCCTATGTTTTCTTAGTGGTTCTTCAGAAATTGCCTGAGCTTAAGAATTGCCTGGGCTACTTACTAAATATGTCATCTTGGTTTCCATACCCAGAGATTTTGCATTAGTAGATCTGTGGTAGGGCTTAAAAATATATGTTTTTAACAGGCATTTCCTCCCTTCAGGTGATTCTGACATAGGTAGTTCAAAAAGTGCTCTTTTAAAATAACAGGCGTGGGAGTCTATGGTTTGACGCTTATTCTGAAACCTCAGCAAGGCATATGATGAGGAATTTGGTAGGTTGTAAGCATTGTGTACCAGACAACACCTCTTACTGATGCTCTTGGGCCTCACCTGTTTCCCACACCTTTGACCTAGCCCATTCTTTATGGACTCTGGCCAAATGAATGGGGTTGCAATTCATCAGGACTTCACCTCATGCCTGTCTCCCATTTTCACCTCCTGTCACCAGGCTTCGCTACTGACACAGAGACATGAGACATGGTGGATTCACTGGCACCTACATACACATACCCCATGAGGACTGGAGGAATTGATGTCCCACGAAGCAAAACTTTGATCCAGGGAAATGGAGATGGCAGATAAATTCTTCACCATGTTCCCCCAATGGACAATCCCAAGAGGCAGCCATTTATATGGCCTCTTGGAAGATGGTTCCATTGAGATCAAGTAACTATCACATGATACACATATGGCTCTCTCTTGCTCCGTATCTAGCTCCCCTGGTCCCTCACATGTGATCTGTGATATAATTCTCCTTGATAACATACAAACATAAGAGTGATTGCCTCCAGCTCTGCTTTCTGGGGAAACCAGGCTAAGATATATTATATAATTAAGTTATTTAACCACAGTGCAACAAAGAATTATAACTCCATGAGCTCCTCTGCCCTGACACATTCCCTTCTCTTTGAAGATTGCTGAGACCTCTGAACTTTGGACTGAATGTCTTCATGAGGGACAAGGGACGTACCCAGAAGCCACATCCACTTACACCAGCATGTATCCTTGACCTTGTGTGTATTTTTTCCACTGTTTGCTAACTAAAGAACCTTAGCCAATTCGAATCTAAATTATCATTCTCACTAACCCCCAAACCTGGACTAATTTTTATAGTCTATCATGGCTCGACTGGATTACACAAAATTCAATTAGATTGAAAGATGTATCTGTTCAGCTAGAATGTAATTTGTGTTAGAGGCTCAGAACATTTATACCAACCGAGCTAGTGCCATTTCTCAGCTGATTCCCTTTCATGGCCTACGCTAGGACACCATGTCCACCACATTCTATTAATTAGAAGTGAGTCAACAGCGCTGCTCACGTTGACATTCACATCGATGGAAATTAGGCTTTTCCTAACTGCATGCAAGAATATCAAAGAATCTGCAGACATACAGAAAACCTCCACCTGGTTTTGCCCTCGAAAGGCCCACCAGGATGTTCACATACCAGAACCCCTAAGTAAACTGCTACTTCTTGAGAACAGAATTGTGACCGTCAGTTCCCAGTGCCAACCTGTACATGCACTAGACCCCAAATATTTGCTACATAAACAAATTCAAAAGGAAAGGACATCATCTTCATGGTCCCCTGCCCTTCAGTTATTCCAGTCATGACTAGAAACAGGTATTTACTCACAGTAAAGATCTTGACTGACATACCAGGTGGAAAAGTGAGGCAGTTAGTGGGATAATTCAAGCAAAAAATTCCTCTCAGTTCAATTACTTCAGAAGACAATAGAGGAATTTTTGCTTACAGTGAGATTTTTTTCCCCCACTAGAGGCAGCAGACTTTCTCCTAAAGAGTTTTCCTCTCAGTCTGTTTCTAATTTCTCTCAGATGGCTCTTCACAACTCCTAGCAGCAACTTGCCACCATCCTGTTAGCGAAGATGCAAAGCACTGCTCCCGTCTAATCTAGTCCCAGATGAGCAGTAACTTAACAAACACCAAGCACTTTCATTAACTTCATACAGACTGTCATGTTCCTGTGATTTCCAAGGGGTGAGAACTGCATTTGCCTCAACAACAGATCTTGGGAACCCATTTAGAATCTACAATGCAGTAAGCATCAAGCCTAAGAAGCCAAATGTATATGCTTTAAATCTATAGTATCTGAGGTTGAAAACAAAGTTGAAAAAGAAGAGATTCTCCCACTCTTTCAGAGGAAGATCACCATGTTCTTAACTACACATTTAAAAAAAAGCAAGAAAAGAAACTTCTGCCAAAAGTCTTCCATTTACTCCACTTCCCCAGGATCAAATTAAATAAATAAATAAATAAATAAATAAATAAATAAATAAATAAATAAATAAGTCGATGTTCTCCAAAAGAAAAGAACCTGAAGCATAATTTATCCAGTTTGCACTGTGTAGTTATATCCAACATTCAACCTGACTTTCAAGTAATAGTAAGCCTCTTATTATATATGGCAATGATTCAAGAATATAAACGCAGTCTCTTTGAAGAGACTATTCCCCTTAACATAAACTCATCCCGTTCCAACTTAAGAAATATGCCATTTTAATTACACAAGAAGTGACTGTGAAAAGTCAGGTTTTGCCTATTTTTGTAAAGTGAAACCTCCTAGGACACAAATTACCAGCACAGCCCACGTGTGCTGTGCTAACAATAGACCTGGCCTAGCAGCAAGACAGTAACATCCCTGAGACACAAATATAAAGCAAAGATGTTAGTGGTTACTAAGAAACAAAGCAAAATGCATCTGGCCTTTTTTTTTTTCTTACAACCCCCACTATAGTGATAGTTATGAGAGATGCACTCATTTCTTTTATTAGCATTTAAAATGGGTGGATGGCACATTACTGAATTTACTTGCTAGAATATAGGATACAGCATTATATGAGGCCAACTTTGTGCCAAGACTGCTCGCATGGCAAATAAATAACCCTGTCTCCGTTAAGCTATACCTTATGTACTAGCCATTACAACACTAACAGGATATACAAGTGCTCATGCCCAGAGGCTGAGATAAGATTCAAACAGAATTCCATGGCCAAGAGATAGAGCGAAGTGGAGTGGGAGGTGGTATAAAATGAGGCAGATCCGCTGAATTGATGAGGTGGAAGGAAAGGACAGTAGGAGAGGGAGCTTACCTGTGAGAGCAGATAAATCTGCACTGATGTCATTCTAATGTGGCTGGAGTTCTTTTCAGCCTCAGCCCTGACACACCAGGAAAAGCTGTATCCTGTGTCAGAACACCCGAGACCACCATTTTTAAAGTTTCTAAACTGTCACACAGGCTTCATCACTCTGTCTGCCACTATAAAGGTTTCTGTCCAGAACTATACAAAATTACTGTCCCCAGAGGTCTTTGAGAATGAGAAAAATACCCATCAGTCAAAGAGAAGTAGAAGTGACAAGATGAATTCGCAGACCCCCCAGGTTCTGCTTTCCAATAGGCTTCAAATAGAATTATCCCCCCAAACAACCAAATCTGTTTTACAATCGGGAAGCCTTTTCAACTGCAATAAAGCTGTGGTATTTATTCCACTCAAGTGAAAAGTAAACAAAGGGCTTCAGAGAGAAGGAAAGCGAGAGATTTTTAGACCCAGCAGCCCCCAAAATTAATGTATGAGTATTCTGGGATTCTTAGAAGGTCAGTGTGAGATCCTGTTAAGGATTCATTCATTCATTCATGACCACCCATGTACCAGGAACCATGCTGGGTGTGGAGAAGAGGAAGATGAAATTCATTTATCACCTCAAGGATCGGAAATAGAGACTTCACAACACAGTGGGTTACTTGTTATCACACTGAGCAAATGCTGGAGGTGCATGGAGCAGAGGACAAATAACTATTGAAGGGTCAGTGGCCTTCAGAGAGAAGATGGCCACCGAACTCACTATAAAAGAAAATCCAGCGAGGGGAGAATGTACAATCCAGGAAAAAAGGATTGTAGGCGTGTGAAAGGTCTATCGCAGTGAAAGGTCTCTGACAAAGATCTCTCTCCCTGAAAGGAGGTGGGAGGTGGGAGCCCAGCAAGATGAGCTTCCTTCCTGAAAGGAAACGGATATAAAATAAGAATGAACCTTACGGCCATCAAACATTCAATGTTTCAGGAGCACAGCAAAGGGATAAAGTAGATGATCTCTCTTCTGCCTTAGCATCTCCAGCCAGTAATGTTGGGGTAATTTGCCTTTCAACTCATTAAAGGCTAAAATTAGTATTTACACATTTGTAAGTGAAAGGCTAATATTTTGTATTTCTGTAATTGCTAAGACATGGATAATTGCATTCATTTAGGTCTTAAAATAAATATTAATAATTAACATCAGCAATATTGCTTCACAAAAACCACTTCTGAGTGAGTGTTTCCTGCCATCCTGGGTCTCTCAGGAGTCCACCTCCTCACAGATCACTGGGAAATGTGAGTGAGGGCAAGTAGACAGCTATCATCTTGCCTCTCCCCCACCCTCCAAAGACTTTCCCACCACTAAGGAGAGAGAGCACCCTTACGTCTCAATCCTGGTGAAGCCTATGATGAGTTTACAAATTAAAGCGACAGGAAACATAACGTCCCTGTATAAAAGCATAAGACTCTCTTTGCTATCATAATTTACTAGTATGAACGAAAACATGCATCTTGAATTTCAGTAGAACCTGAACCTCCCCCCACCAACAAATGCTATTTTTGTCCTTAAAACCTGTCTGTCATGATAACTAAATTTAGCATAGTTAAATTTTAACATAGGATCTTAATTTGGATTCTCAACCAGAAAAGAATTTCTTTTATAATACATATAGGGACAATTGGAGAAATTTAATTAAGGTATAGATTAACCCTGTGTACGTGTTAAATCTGATTTTGGTAATTGTACTGTGTAAAAGAATGTGATCTGAAGTTCTGTGTTTTACATGCTCCCTCTCCCTCCCCATTAAATCTCTGCATATCTAATTCTATCCTGACATCTGCTTCTCAACAGACCAGAACTAAAGCAGAAGAAAAGCCAAAAGTTGAACTCTAATTTACGCGACCTTAAATCTATGTTCTGTCCACTATATTCACAGGAGCAGTTGTAGGCAGAAAAAGAAATGGGGGTTACCCTAATAACAGATAATGAGACCTCACTCTCTCTTAGGTGTCAAAATAGAAGATGGTCTTATCCATAACAATAAAAAAAGCTGGGTATGAAATTCATTTTTAAAAAGATCAAGTAAGAGGTAATTTTTGTATTTCCCAAATTATTGTTTTGGGGATTGTTTTATAGTGCTTACTTCCACTGGCGTGTTTGAAACTTACAGTGACTTTCCTCTCCTCTCTTGGCTTTCTGCCCATTGGAAACTCTGCTCCTATACTTAGTAACAGCAGGAGGAAAAGAAGAGTCCTGAGATCTCTCTCCCAAGCTCTCCTCCCAAACTGAAACAGTTGCAAGAATCTAGTCCCATTGAGGACAGAGAAACAAAATGACAGGTATCAGGCAGCCCTGCTGCCACTATACGGACAAGGTAAAAAAAAATGCCTTTCAGACAACAATAACCACTATATTGTATCTCCAACAGTTCAGCCAATGCCCAGTGAGAACCGGGTGCCAAGAGACTCCAGAGACATCAGCCAGAAAAGCCCACGACCTTGTTGCTTAACTCAGCAGTGACAAGGCCCATAGGAAGGGAAAACTGTCTTTTATTGGTCAACTGGGACCTACATTGATGTGAGACATTTGAATATGTCAGTCCTTTCCACAACACCCAACCAATAAAAGATATTTTTATACCGCTAGGGTTCTATTTGAGGAAAACTAAAGGTATTCATAACAGGACTAAAGAAGAACCTACCATGTTTCCCCGAAAATAAAACCTAGCCGGAGCATCAGCTCTAATGCATCTTTAGGAGCAAAAATTAATATAAAACCCGGTATTATATTACATTATATTATATTATATTATATTATATTATATTATATTATATTAGACCTGTGTTTTATTTTACTATAAGACTTTACTATAAATACTTAACTTTCAAAGTACTTTGAATCACTGTGACACTGAATGACAACCATTGCACTGGATAACAACTATAATGTTCAATTTTAATAGGCATTTGGAGTGTGTCCTATCCAACTGCCAGCCTGAACCTCCTCTGCAGGGTCCTCAGCAAATAAATTGTCATTGAGCCACTCTTTTCTTAGAGTAAATCTCAATGGGTCATGAGTTAGTAGTCTATTCCATTTTTCAATTCTTAGAATGTTCCCTAAGTTGAAATCAAATCCACCTCCATTTAATTATAACTTATAAGCACCTAGTATCCTGTTTCCCCGAAAATAAGACCTAGCCAGACAATCAGTTCTAATGCATTTTTTGGAGCAAAAATTAATATAAGACCTGGTCTTATGTTACATATAGTAAAATAAGACCAGATATTATATTATAGTATATTATAAAGACTGGGTCTTATATTTTAGTAAAATAAGACCAGGTCTTATATTAATTTTTGCTCCAAAAGATGCATTAGAGCTGATAATCTGGCTAGGTCTTATTTTTGGGGAAACACAGTAGAAGTATTAGAAGAAAACTTTGATTTAAATCAATAACCTTCTATCCACCCATTTACATAGCAAATATTTATTGAATACTTCCTAAGCACATAGCTGCGTAGATTAAAGACAACTTTCTTCAGAAATTATATAATTCAAACAAGGACATAGGATTGGTGAATAGAACTAACATTTACTGAGTAGATAAGATAAATGTGCCAGATGAGACACACACCCATGAAAATTTTAGTAGCAGTATGGGAAGAGAGGTCTATCGCGAGACACTTACAATCAGTGTAAAACACAGGTACAGACATCAAAGTCTCTCCAACTACGGTCTGGGCCCAGCAGCAGCAGCATCACCTGAGACCTTGTTAGAAACACAAAATCACCAGCAACATCCCAAATGTCCTGGATACTCTGTAGTGGGGCCCAGAAGCCTGTGTTTTACAAGATCTCTGGGTGAGTCTGACGAACACTAAAGTTTGCAAACCACATATAAATGATAAGGACTCTGAGCCTCCAAGACAGTGAAACCTCTGAGGGCGGAAGTGGTCAGAGAAGATGTCTGAGGATGTAAGTTAGCCTTGGGAAATGGCAAAGAGAGAGGGAGAAAGAGGTCCCAACATTGGGCAGAGTTGGAATGTACACCTTATATTAGATCCTCACCCCCTGTGTTCCCCTGGAAGACCTTGGAAATGGGTCTGGAAGGCTTCATTTTGATGATAGGGCAATTGCTCCTTTTCAGTTGTAAGGATAGATGTGAGCCATGTTAACTATGGTTTTATCCACTGGATTCCTCAATGTAGAATCCAGTGGACACTGGTCCCAATTTAATCTCTCGGTGGAAACAGTTCAGGAGTCCTTAGAGCCTTAACAAGACGACATTATTAACACCTAACCTACAGATGAAATTCTCTCCCCAGCCAGCTCTTTCCACACTATTACTACCTTAGTTATCTTACAAACTCTCTTCAGTATCTCTTGTTCTTCCCAATATAAAGGGAACTGAATTTTAAAAGGAAAATTTCCCAAAGTATACAAAATAGAGAGCATGAATTTTAATCTACCATCCCATGGAGAATTACACATTTTAAAGGACCGTTTAAAACTTGGATAGCTCTTTGCTTCACATTTGCAGCTGCAACTTAATAGCCAATCACAGCACAGCACTATGTAATAATTTCTAGCAGTTTTACAAATAGTTCTAAGGCTCATCAACCTGCTTCCCAAAAATGCCTCTCTATTTTCCCAGCAAAATTTGCATTTCATCTGCCAATGTTCTACCCTCCTACACACCCATATTTCTTTCTAGTGCTCCTCAAGGTCCCAAGTATAGTGAGAACAAGTTACAGTTAAACTGCATAGTTAAGAGTATGCACTGTGACAATAACAAGTTTTCCATTCCAAGCCACACCATGAAATCAGATAAAGACTTCCCACTGGAAGCAATGCCCACTATTCTTCTATTTATTCATTTAACTAACATATACGAACAACCCCTCTTGGGCAAGGCCACCCATCCCGTGTCCTGTGCACCCTGTATGTACTTCATGGCTGTACCAGACCACAAGGCTCCTCCATCCCTTGACACTGAAGAAGACGAAGGTGTGGCCAAGTATAACTACCTACCATGTAATTGCTTGTTCCCTGAGGGAGGGGAATTAGCTTGTTTCTTTTTATTATTATTTATTAAATTTATTGGGGTGACATTGATTCATAAAATTATAGAGGATTCAAGTGTACAATTCTATAATACATCATCCGTATATTGCATTGTGTGTTCATTACCCAGAGTCAGTTCTCCTTCCATCACCATATATTTGACGCCCTTTTCCCTTTTTTTCTACTCCCACTCTCCTCTTATCCTCTGGTAACCACTAAACTGTTGTCTGTGTCCATGAGTTTTCATTTTTTTGTTTCTTTGTCTTGTTCGTTTGTTGCTTTCAGTTTTAAATCTCACATATAAATGAAATCATATGGTTCTCAATTTTTTCTGTCTGACTTATTTCACTTAGCATGATAATCTCAAGATCCGTCCAGGTTGTCGCAAACAGCAGTATTTCATCTTTTCTTACGGCCGAGTAGTATTCCATCGTGTATATGTACCACATCTTCTTTATCCAGTCATCTTTCTTACTACAGTGTTCACTGTTGCTCAAAAAGGTGCTGGGCCTTTGGCCCTGGGTTCTTCAGTTGCAATGTACATTGTGTGTAGCACCCGTCAGACTTATCATGTCCCACAAGGGGCTCCGGGGAACTGGTCCCATCTTGCTAATGTTCCTGCTGTTTGCCCTGCTAGGAATAATAAACCACATTGCACTGATCCCGTAAGCCTTGCTCCCTACTTTTGGCACTGAGAGAACGGCAGTGGGTTTGCTCCTTGCCATCTTCTGTGAGATTGAGGTTTGTTTTGACACCCACTATGTGCCAGGACCTGTGAAAGTCACTGTGGCCTGGCACCTCTGCACAGAAGGACCATGGACCCTGCACCCTGGGCTCCACGAGACACCACAAGCCACCACGAGGCCATCCTTGGATGGGACATAGACTGATGGACAGCGTTTTCTGAATCTTGGAAGCAAGGACTTATGACCACGTAAACCCAAAAGAAGGAGAGTAAGTTGGGGGAGGTTCGTTCCTGTGGAAGACATAAAATGTGCCACCTAGAACCTCCTCCAAAGAAAGACATGCTGCCCAACTAAGGGAAGTATGATTAGATTAACACAGATGCCAGCTGTTTCGTCCTCCAGGAAAAGATCTACCTTAGCTGCAGTCACCTCTGCTTTTGTCACACTCTCCCCAGAAAAGCCCACATCCAGGGACTGAGCAAGACAGGAGGATAAAGGCCATGCTGTTGTGGCCCAATGTGGGACAGCCGTGACAGGCACCATTCACTGCAGAGCTCCCTGACAAGCTGACCAAGACTTTGATGAGCCCACATCCCATGCTGACTTCTCCCTCTGCCCAGTCTTACTTCCCTCACTTTCTTTCACAGATGTCAATTCTAAAAAAATAAAATAAAAAAAAATCACTCTATCATAAATTTCATCACAGCATTTACTTCTAAACAATCCAACCTATGGCAGCTGGTACTGGAAGCGGTCCAGGAAAACAGGTGACAAGATGGGGATTTGGACCCTGATCACTCATCACCTGGCAGACAAAGAGGACCCTGTCCCTGGTGGTGGGGCACAAACTGCCCAGTACACAGTGGGGTGTCCAGTTGTTAAAACTCTCACTGGTGGCATACTGGGATTGTGTGTAGGTGGAAGGGAATATATTCGCAGGCAAGAGGTATGAGGTATCTGAGATATAGGAAGAAAGTAATCACTATAGGATAGAGGATTTGTATGGCTATCAGTTAGCATTATTGGTGCTCTGCAGAAAGACAAGGAACAGCTGAGGACCAGGCATGAAAGCCAGAGGAGTTCTTTGTCCCATGCAGACAAACTCTCATGTCCTGCAGTAGAAGAGCAGAAAAAGCACTCAGCAGAGATAGCCTGAGTGCTGAACTTCAAAGATGGTTAAAGGAGCAACCAAGGCAGGTCTGGTACACCAAGGTCAGGCCCTGGTTACGAAGTTCTTGGCTCCTGACTGTGGAATGGGGATGAGTGGATGCTCCTGAGAATTTTCACTCCCCAGACTCCTGAACCTTCTGAGAATACAGACGTGGCCCGTTCGCCCCTGTTAAGAGCTACAACACCCCCCCATCACCCATTGCTAGAAGATAATATGCAGACACATGTGCCTCCCTCAGGGGCCATCCCAAACCCCTCCTGACCACTACTAAAGCAGGAAACTATGGCACTAGGTAAGAAATGAAGTCCTCGCCAAGATCCAGCTTGCATTACATCCACTGGGTCCACAAACCCACCCAGTGGTTATTTCTCTAGCCCTGGGATGTATATTTGGGATTGGCATACAGTCGAATCCCATTATTCACAGTAGCTCTGTTCTGTAAAGCCACTGCAAACACTTCAGTATCCAATACTGAACCATCACACCTAGGAGAAATACAGGGCTAGTTTCCTGAAAACTTCTGGTCACAATATTTTCATCAGTCAATTCATACATAACCTTGTTTTATGTGTGTTTCTGTTTAAAGACCTTATTTACTCTGTATTGTTGATTCATTAACATTGAACTCACAGTAAGCGGCACTGTAACTCATGCCTCCACAAAGCTGATCTAACATGCATTTTCGCTGCAAGCACATCACAGCCTTCGTGCTCTTAGGAACACTAGACAGCACTTCATCACTAATCCTGAGAGCCATTTTAAACAGCAAAATCACCCCCAAAAAAGCCCACGAATGCAAAAATTACGAGTCTAGAACACAGGCACTTGCCAGAGCTAACCTTTTGTGTCTCCCGAGACAGCACCATCAGTTAGACAACCTAAAGAAGAGGATGCGGTATGACGCAGCCCAGAGGGTCAAACCAGGCACAGAAAGGCCAGGAAATCTAACCTGGGTCCTGCCTAAAATGTCTTTTTGAGACAGAGACTGGTTGTGGTCTCCAGGCATAAAATATTTACTATCCAACCCTTTACAGAAAAAGTTTTCTAATCCTTATATTATTTTACGTGCCAATGATTTGGCAAATGCCTTCTTTTTATCTGTTTTCAAGAGAAGGGGTTCAGAAACAGTTCACATTTATTGGATGTGGACAACAGGATATATTGACAGTTTTGCCCCAAGACCATTAAGTATCCTGTCTTCTGTCGTAGTATGAGCCAAAGAGATCTCGACCATCAGGACCTCCTGCCAAACATCACGTTAATCCGTAATCTATGATAGTATGTTGGGCAGTTCAAATAAACAAGGGAAGACTGGCAAGCTTGAGGCCGTGGTAAGATGTACTCCTGGGCATGAGAGATACACCATGGGAAGACTCAGGGACAAGCCAACTCCATAAACTATTTAGAGGTTTAATGGTCAGGACTGAGTCAACCCCTGAAAGTAAGAATCTTGCTCTTCCTTCCGTGAAGAAAGAAGCCATAATGCCCCGTGGGCATCTTCAGGTTTTGGAAGCAGCATATTCCACATGAGTAGTACTGTTCTGGCCTATGTACCAGCTGACAAAAAAGTTTGGAGTGTGGCATCAGGTGGTACAAGCAGTCTTACCACTTGGGCCTGGCAGAGCTACGGTGACAGATATTTCAATGGTCAGAAAAGATGCTATATAGAATTTATGGCAAGTGTTAGTGACAAAATCACAACTCAGTCCCTGAGGAATTAAAGCCATGATGATACACCACTACAAACCCAATAGAATGACCAGAATAAAAAAAAAACACAAGTCTTGGCAAGGATGTAGAGAAACTGAAACTCTCAGACAGTAGTGGGTGTATATAAAATGGTGCAGTCACTCTGAAAAATGGTTAGGCAGATTTGTTTAAAAAAATGAAAATATACTTACCATATAACCCCTTCATCATTATGAAATATTCCTCTTTGTCTTTTGTCATATTTCTTGTATGAAGTCTATTCTGTCTGATGTTAACAAAACCATGCCAGCTTTCTTATGGTTAGTATTTGCATTGCATGTCTTTTCCTCTCCTTTAACTTTTAACCTGTGTTCATATTTAAAGTGGGTTTCTGGTAGATAATATATAGTTTGAGTGTTGCTTTTTTGCTCAGTCTGACCATCTCTACCATTTAATTCGGTATTTAGACTATTTACATTATCAGTGTGGTTGGTTTTTAAATATACTGTCTTGCTATTTATTTCCTATTTATCTCAACTCTTTTTTGCTCATTTTTTTCTTTCCTCTTTTGGCTTAATTGAGGGTTTATTGATACAGTTGTTTTGCTTTTTAGGATTCTTTTTGTTTTTATGATCTGTATCTCTCCTTTTTTTTTGGTTTTGGTTTTTGTGGTAGCTCTGGGGTTTAAAATATGCATCTTTTTTTTAAATTGTGTTGGGGAATATTGGGAGAACAGTGTGTTTCTCCAGGGCCCATCAGCTCCAAGTCATTGTCCTCAATCTAGTGGAGGGCACAGCTCAGCTCCAAGTCCAGTCGCTGTTTTCAATCTTTGGTTGCAGGAGGCGCAGCCCACCATTCCATGGTGGGAATTGAACCGGCAACCTTGTTGTTGAGAGCTGGCGCTCTAACCAGCTGAGCCATTCGGCTGCCCCTCTGGAAGCTCAGTGGCAGCTTGTTGTCTTCAACCTAGTTGCAGGGACGCAGCTCACTGGCCCATGTGGGAATCGAACCGGCAACCCTGTTGTTCAGAGCTCACGCTCTAACCAACTGAGCCATCTGGCTGCCCCTAAAATATGCATCTTTAACTTGTCACAATCTATTTTCAAATGATATTTCACTTCAAGTAAAATGTAAGAGCCTAACAGCACTTCCTTATAGTTTGTGCTGTAATTGTTCTATATTTTACTTCCATGTGTTATAAAACTCCACAATTTACTTTTTAATGTAAACAGTTCATTATAACTTAAAGTTTAATAGTGAGGATATTGAATAACAATGTTGTACAACTGAAATTAATATAATATCATAATTTGAACTATACTTTAATAAAAAAGAAGAAAAAAAAGTGAGGATAAAAGTCATTTATATACACCCAAATATTTGCCATTTCTAGCACTCTTTATTCCTTTGAGTAGATACAATTTTACATCTGGCATCATCATTCTTGAAGTACTTGCTTTAAAATTTCTTGTAGTTCAGGTCTTCCAGACCAGAGAATAAATTCTCTTAGTTTTTGTTTGAAAAACTTTTATTTTATCTTCAAATCTCAAAGATATTTTCATCAGTTATAGGCTTTTAGGTTGACATTTCTTCTAGCACTTTAAAGATATTGTTCTATTGTCTTTTGGCTTTCATAATTTCCAAAATAATGTCTCTAATAATTTGTGTTTTTGTCCTTCTTTACGTAATGTTTTTTTGTTTGTTTGTTTGTTTTTTACTTCTTACTGCTTCTAAATTTTTCTCATTATCTCTGGTTTCAGGAATTTGATATTAAGGTGACTTAGTGAAGTTTTCTTTGTGTTTATCTTTACTGTGGTGCTTTAAATTTCTTGGATCTGTAGGTATATAGTTTAACTGAATTTGGAAATGTTCGTTCATTACTTTTTCAAATTTTCTTTCTGTCTCCGTCCCCCCCATCCTATTGCTACAATTCCCATTTTATGTATGTGAGACAACTGATAGTGTTCTGTAAGTCACTGAGGCTCTGTTTTTGCTTTTTTCTTTGTTTTTAACTAGTGTTTCATTTGGAGTATTTTCAATTGAATTTACTGATATTGTCCTACTTAGTCTCTAATCTTCTGTTAATCCCAATCAGTGAATTTTTAATCTTAGACATTGTAGTTTTCGTCCCTAGAAGTTCCTCTTTATTATTTTCCATTTCTCTTTCCATGATACGCATGTTTTTTTAAATTGATCACAGTTATTATAATACCTAGTTTCCTCCTTTTGTCTGTAAATTCTACCATCTCTATAATTTCTCAGTCCATTGTTACTAATGGATTTTTATTCTGGTTTTGTGTTACATTTCCCACTTCTTAGCAATTTTTTATTGGCTCCTAGACATTCTGAGTTTTACATTGTTGAGAGTCTGTAGTTTGTTATCTTCCTGTAGAGAGTATTAGTCTTTGTTCTGGAAGTCAGTTAAGTTAATTGCAGCATGGTTTGAACTTTTTAAGGCTTTTCTCCTAAGCTTTAGATGGCCTGTCTAGATGGGACCTTACTCTACAGAGAGTTTATCACACTGTTATTGCATGGCACTTCTGGAGTCTTTATTGACTGGCCCAAGTGATTACCAAGGGCTCTCCAATCTGGCTAGTCACAACTCAAATGCCTCCCAGCCTTGTGTGAGGTTTGTCGTTTGTTTAGCTCACAGCTCCCTAGTCACTCGTTGTCATACTTTATGGAATTTCACCCTATACCTGTACATCTTAGTATTTAGTAAAGACACAAGAGGATCCCATGCAAATTTCTGGAGGAAGGGAGGGGAGGGGGATAAAGGGAAGAAGGATCAAAGCCCAAAAACTCATTTATAATGCATGAATAACAGCTGCCTTGATTCAAAAAACATATCAGAAAAAAAGAGTCATGAGGTTCTGCTCCTATTACTATTAAAGCAATATCCCCTACCTGAACAAAGAGGTTGTGAAAAGGGAAAAACCTTTTATTTAAGCCAGAAAATCTCTCTCTGGGTCCTGGTGTCTGTCTATCAGAAAGGCAGCATCTTCTAAATCTGGAAGCTATTAAATGTCACGGTGCCATGTAGTATAATTATAAAGTAACCCTGTCATATCACCCAGGAGAGGACAGCAAAACAAGGGGAAAAGGCTATGGAGATTTCCAGGGACCTGTCACAGGGTCTTGCCAGGTGTGGGAAGAGGAGGTCAATTTAAAGGTCTAAGCTTGTGTCCCATTACAGAACCACACTTCTGGGAATACAAAATTTTTTAATTTTTATTTATTTATTTATTTATTTATTTATTTATTTATTTATTTGTAATTCATTCTCATGATACAAAAATTTAGAAGGTTCAAATGCAAGAGTGAAAAATAGATCTTCTCACCTCTGTCTCCCAGTAATCTTATTACTCTCCCAAGAGATTTTGTTTGTAAACTACATATTCTGTATTAGATATTTTATACCTGTGCAGATAAATCTGTATTATATGTGTTTGTATCATATGTATAATATACACTCTTAAAGTGGAAACATATTGTGCAAATTGTTGTATATGTTGTTTGTTTTTATTTTCATTTTTCCTTAACAATGTATTTTGGAGCTCATTCCATATCATTATATAAAAATCTACTTCATTTTTAATGGCTGTATAATGTTCCATTGTACACATTAGTAATATTTAAACTGTCTCCTTTTATGGTTTCAGTATTCTGTACCATGTTGTAATGAAGGATCTCATATAGCTGTCATTTTATACATGTAACGGTAGGATAAAGAAATGGCATATGCAGACCAAGAGGCACATACAAGGCTTGACAACTGAGTTCGTGAACTTGTTGCAACGATGTTGCTAAACTTTTTTGATATCAGAGGGATTATTCATTATGAATTTGTACCAATTGGACAAACAGTTAACCAAGTTTACTATTTGGGAGTGATGAAAAGCCACATGGAAAAGTTAGACGACCTGAACTTTTCACCAACAATTCATGGCTCTTGCCTCACAACAATGCAGCAGCTCACACGGCACTGTCTGTGAGGGAGTTTTTAGGCAGTAGACAAATAACTATTGGATCACCCTCTCTACTCACCTGATCTGGCCCCCAATAACTTCTTTCTTTATCTGAAGATAAAAGAAATATTGAAAGGAAGACATTTGGATGACATTCAGGACATCAAAGGTAATATGACGACAACTCTGATGGCCATTCCAGAAAAAGAGTTCCAAAATTGCTTTGAAGGGTAGACTAGGCGCTGGCATCGGTGCATAGCTTCCCAAGGGAAGTACTTCGAAAGTGACCATGGTGATATTCAGCAATGAGGTATGTAGCACTGTTTCTAGGATGAGTTCCGAACTTAATTGTCAGAACTCATACATTTGTAATATGAATGGCAAGGGGGCTACCTGGCAGACCTGACAAGATCAGGGGGCTACTTGGCAGGCCTGACAAACTCAGTAACATAAAGTAACCACACGGGATGTTCTGATCACAAAAATTCCTAACCAAGCACATTACAATAGGAAGTCACATCCTAGGCCTCTATGATAGATTAATCTTCACCTTGGCAAGCTCTAACCATTGTTTTTGTGCATCTAGGATGACATACTTAAAATGTCAGAATGATCTCTTCTCTAGATTTCCCCTCTTTACTTTCTTCTGCCTCCTTAATCTACCACCAATAGATTTCACGTAACCTTCCTTACATCTTCTGCTTTGATTCTAATGTGTAAAATAACTGCAAAACTACTATTCCTCAGAGCATTTTCTCAATCCTTTGAGATTCTGATTCTGGGTCTGGCCTTCAACCCTTGGCTCAAATAAACTCTTTAAATTTTATTTTGGATTTGAAATTTCTTCCATCAACAATAATATATATACATGTTGGCCAACTGGTCTCCATGGAGTTTTCACTCCCACCAACAATCTGTAAACATCCCATAACCTCTCTAACAGAGTGCTATCAAACAGTTTTATATTTTCCAATTTAATAGGTAAAAAAATGATGCCCTCGTGTTGTTTCAATTTGTATTCTCTCATTAGGAGTAAGGTTGGGCATTTATTTATATGTTTGAGCCATTTCCATCTCCTATCAATTTATATCCTTTGCTCATTTTTTCTATGGACTTGTTGCTTTTTAAAATTAAATTATTCTATTAAATTATAGGAGACATTCATGTGACAATCCCAGAAACAATGATGACAAGAGATGACATGTAGAGGATTGGAGGGAACTAGCAAAACCATCTAAACTGCTGACTCTTGTGTCCAATGTAGAAAGTCCTCAGAAGTCTCTGACAACAGAACAGAGAGGAGGTTTTGGCAAGGAAGAGAAGCTGACATGGAAAGTGTTCCACCCCTCTCCATGGAACTGGACTGGTGGGGTGAAGGAGAGAGTGTTTGTTTGCTTGTTTGCCTGCTTGCTTGTTTGTTTTGAGTTAGTTATGGTTTGGGGCAGATTTTCTTTTATTCTGTGTTGGGGTTTTATTGTTTGTTTGTTCTATGAAGGGGGTTCTGCACTTGGATGGCTCATATTACCCTAAGCTCTTCTGACTGAATCTCAAGATGCTTTCCCTAGCGGATATTTTGGGAAGGACCTCAGAACAGTTAAATTGGATCTCGTTCTCCTGATTATTAAGTGAAATAGGTAGGATAATACACAGTGACTTTTTTAATTTCTTGCTCTCTTGAATTTGAAACAACTTTACTGCCAGAAATGGATGCAGATAAAAACGTATTCAAGTGATGGGACTTGGAGTAGCCCACAGAAAAGATTCTCCAATTTAATGTCAGAAAGCAAAACAAGGATGTCATTTTCTTTATAATGAATGTTCAGAGGAATTATGTCTGCTCCCCATGAGGGTATGTGGGTAAAGGAGGCAGGATAAACACTCCAGGCCCCCCAGGAGGAGTTAACACCTATGAGACACCGGTGAATAGAAAGACACAATGCCTTGACCTCCTCTAGCTTACAGTCCAGGGACTATTAGGACAGAGGCAGAAGAAGAAATAGCTTTCATTTCTCACTATACACATACTAGAAGGGACATAAAGAGTGTCCATTTGAATTACCTCATCTTTATACATGAGGAAACTGAAACCATCCCAAAATAGTTCATGAGGGTGATGAGGCACAATGAGCTCTCTCTGTGGAGTACTCATTAACTTCTCACCACAGCCACGCAGAGTAGACAGTGTGGTTGGGCCCATTTTCCAAAAGTTCAGTTACTAGGTTGTCAGTAAATAACTGATTAATGAATGAATGAATGAAAAATATTCTGTTGTTATGCATTTACTCTGTTGTTATGCTGTTGTTATGTTCTTTCTGCAGAAGCTCTCTTGAAGGTCCTCATTCCCTCACTGAGCTTACTCCTCTTTGGTTCCCTATCTCTGTGAATGGCCTACTACGCTTTATTGGCACAAACCAAAAACCTAGGAGACTCCTTAACATTTTCCTCTCTAACACCAACCTTGAGAATCCTTCACAAAGCCCTGATGGCTTCACCTCCTAAAATTCTCCTGAATCATCATCCACAGCTCTGTGCCTCCACCACCTCTGCCCTATCCAGCCTGCCATCATCTCTCACCTGATGACCATAGACACCTCCTGAGTCCCCACATGGATTATGGGTTCCCCGCAATCTGTCTTCCATGCTATAGCCAGGGTAGCCTTTTCAAAAGGGAAATCTTTTCATTGTCTTCCTCATCCTTTTTCTTTCCCTTTCCTTCCAGAACAGCTCAGGCCTGAAACCACTAGGTAGAACAAAGCAAGGCAGACATCCCAGACTGAGCTCTAAGAAGTCGTCTAAAAAGAGACCTCCAAGATGCAACACACACTAACATAGGTACCTGGGACCCAAACAACCTCCACTGTGATCTCTAACCCACTAGGAATACGGATTAAAAATTAAGAAACTTTGCAGTAATGGAACCTGCTGACAAGGTTCTCAGCAGAGAAGAGATCACAGAACCCAACAGCAAAGCAGTCTGTCCAGTCATCGAGGACTTCAGCCTCTTGGCTCTGATGTCATCCATTGTTTTCCACTTCTTGCCCTTCCTACTGAGCTCTTTGCAGACAGCCTTGCACCACCTTTTAATTCATCAGCGCGTTGACAAAGCCCACAGTAGGCAGCGATAGCACACTTTGACCCCAAGCACAGATATTGGAAGATTACTGAGTTAACACTTACAGCCCATAGTTAATAGTCTCAAGGCCTTAGTCTTAGGTGAGAGCTAGTGAATGAGGTAATATATACTCTCATATATATATATATATATATATATATATATATATATATATATGTGTGTATATATACATATATATATGGTTGGATATATATTTTATTGGAGAAATAGTATGGCTTTCCAGACCCATCAGTCATTGTCCTTCAATCTACTTGTGGAGGGCACAGCTCAGCTCCAAGTACAGTCGCCGTTTTCAATCTTTAGTTGCAGGGGGCGCAGCCCACCATCCCATGCAGGAATTAAACTGCTACCCTTGTTGCTGACAGCTCGTGCTCTAACAAACTGAGCGATCTGGCCGCCCCACTGACAGCTCAGTGGCAGCTCACTGGCCCACGTGGGAATCGAACTGGCAACCCTGTTGTTAAGAGCTCGTGCTCTAAACAACTGAGCCATCCAGCTGCCCTGTCTTTCATATTTTCAAATATTAAAGGAGTATCTGGAGGGATGTACAGGAAACCAATGTTAATGGCTGCCTCAAGGAGCAGAACTGCTAGGCTGGGGAACAGGAATGTGTGGAAAACTCTCGGTGGGCATTTGGATTGCTAGCAATAAAAACAACTCTGGCTGATTTAACTAGGAAGGGAGATTGTTAGAAGGATATTAGATGGCTTAAATACTTCCCAAATCAGGACTGGGGGACTAAAAAGTCAGGGAAAATGCCCCAAATCAATTCTACCTTCTGCAGTAAGAAGCAGGCTTTGCCTCAGAAGGAAGGGAGAATCCTCCAGCACAACACAGGGGCTCAGAATAAATAGCCAAAAAGAATTACAAGCCTGTAATTACACTTGTAGGCATATATTCAAAAGAATTGGAAGCAGGAACTCAAATAAATGTTTGTACCAATGTTCATAGCAGCATTATTTACAATAGCTAAAAGGTGGAAACAACCCAAATGTCCATCAATGAAAAATGGATAAACAAAATGTGGTATATTCATACAATGGAATATCATTCAACCTTAAAAAAAAAAAATGAAATTCTGATACATGCTAGAACATGGATGAACCTTGAAGACATACTAAGTGAAATGAGCCAGTCAGAAAAAGGACAAATACTGTATAATTCCTCTTTTATAAGTAGTCAAATTCTTACAGACAAAAAGTAGAGTAGTGGCTATGAGCAACTGGAGGAAGGAAAGGGGAATTATTGATTAATGGGTATAGAGTGTTTATGGGGATGATGAAAAAGTTGTGGGTAGAGATAGTAATGATGGATAGGAAATCTTGTGAGTGTAATTAATGCCATTGAATTGTACACTTATGAATAGCTAAATTATAAATATCATGCATTTTTAATCACAATAATAAAAAAGAACTACAAACACCCATGACACTCACTTTCCACTGTACACCCTTCTGTACATTTATATCTTATAATACCAATTTAAAGCAGATTCTTTTAATCAATGATTGACTTTATACATTTGCAGAATATGCTTTCAACTATCTACAAGTGGTTCTACTGTATCTTAGAAATGGCAAATTATTGAAGAAAAAAACTGCAAAAGCCAAAATCTACATCTGTGTGTCGATATACGCATCAATGTAAATAAATTCATCCATTACTGTTGTTCCCACAGAACAAAGTACGGACTGTCTCCCTTTCCTCCCTCTCCTCATAGCTCAACCCCAACTTCCTGTCACACACACTGAGAATTTCATAATTCTGGCAATCTCTCATGCGAAAAAGGTTCTTGGCACAATATTTATCACTCCCAAAAGTCATAACGCAAATTATATTTTTAATGCCTGGTATGATAATTGCAGGACTCTCACAAAAAGGTTTGAAGTCTTTTTATCCCCCTAAAATAGAGAATAGTAGAGGAATTTGAAGGTGTGATAACCCTTCAACCAAGTGCAGACAACCAAAGTGGATTTAAGATGAACCACAAAGGAACAGGTTACTCAGCCTCTATTTCTTGGCTGACACTTCACACCACGATATCACAGTATTCATCCAACACACACACCAAAATAACTTATCAACAAACCTCTAGGAGTCTGGTACACACCTAGCACTGTAGCTTCAAGTCTTCATTACACTGACTCTATGACATCAAATGGAAAAGGGAAATTTTCCAGCTCTGTAATGTCTCATGTTGAGCTCCTTGAAAACAGGAGTATGTTTTGCTCACTGTCCAATACCTGACACACAGTAGGTGCTTAAAAGATTTTTGAAGTGATGAATGAAAGAAGAAATGAAGTGAAGATCCTGTCTCATGAGTCTGGTTGGCAAAAATTGATGGCTTTGCCTTCAGTACTCAGACTGATAGCAAGCTGTGACCCTGCTGAGTAGTGGCCAGGAAATAAGGGATTTCATTCATTCCATCAGCACTGTGCAATGACTACTCTGTGCCAGACAGTGCCCCAAACTCTGAGGGAACAAAGGAAACGGGAATGCTGTCCCTGCACTTTGGTTACTTTGGTTGCTTACAGTCTAGAAGGGGAGACGAACGAGCCAGCCAACAATCACAGAGCAGGATGAGAAAGGCTAGAAAGGAGGTGTGAGTGGAGGACGGCCCAAGCACAGCAGAGGGAGCAAGCAACATGAGCGCCGCTGAAGATTCTGGTGTTTCAAGCAGGGACAGCCAGCCTGTGGTAGACTGAGGCATAGCGGGAGGAGAGATGCTCAGAAACGGCCTGTAATGCAGGGCTAGAGGGGCCATCACAGGAAAGGGGGGGCTGGACAGGGAGGAGCCAGGAGGACAACTGGAGGTGTAGGGAATGAAAAAATAAAATAAATGTCAAGGTGGAGGAAGGGTGGCTAAAGAACAATTTCACTGGCTTTGTATGTTTTCCCTGGAAGAACTCTGAAAGGAAGTTGGGGAAGTTGGTGTGTCCAGGGAAGACATCAGCAGTGAAAGAAGCCTGAGGGTTGGGGAAAGCTTCACCTGGAGCCAAGAGGAGCACTCTATATGAAGAAAGGTGTTGGATGCCACTGCCCTCTGTTTTGGGACATGGTGTTACTCTGAGGAGGCTTCTGACTGACTCTCCTCCATCCCCATAGCAGTGGGTAGAGCCTGTAACTTCAGCCTGGACCAGAGCCAAAAGAGCTTGGGGTTGTGGGGAAAAGGAATCAGGATCCTCCATTTTCTTAATCCAGATCTTTTTAATTCCCCTTATTGAATTCATGTTCCTCATCTGTAAAGTGACTGGAAAGACCAGGTATCTGAAGTCCATGCCAGGCCTAGTAGTATCTCACTTATTGGTTTAGGATCTATTCTAAGAATAACGATATATAGTGGTATGGGCTGAATTGTGTCCCTCCAAAATCAGATGTTGAAAATCTGGCTACCTCAGAATGTGACTGTGTTTGGAGAAGGAGCCTTTAAAAGAGGTCATATGGATGGGTTCTATTCCAGTCTGACTGGTGTTTTTATAAGAAGAGGAAATATGGAAATTTAGAGAGACACCAGGAGCACACATGTGCACAGAGAAAAGGTTATGTGAGGACACAGCGAGAAGGCAGCCATTTGCAAGCCAAAGAGATTGGTCTCGGGAGAAACTAAACCTGACAACACCTTAAACTTAAGACCTTCAGTCTCCAGAAATGTGAGAAAATTAATTTCTGCTTTTTAAACAACTCAGTTTGCAATATTTTTTTATGGCAACCATAGCAAACTAAAACATATGATAATACACCAATTGTTAAAAGCTTAAATTATCCAGGAAGAGGATTTCCTCAAGTAAAATGGCCTCTGGGTCTTTTGACATTCAGCCAGTTCACCTGGGGCTCTGTGCCATGACTAATAAGACCCAATTCAGAACAACAAACATTGACTAAATGCCAGTCACAATGAGAGGCATTGACAGTACACATCTAATTCTCCAAGGTCATGGGGATTGAGAGGGGAGGGAGAAAGGACAGGTCAATCAAAACTCTTAACACTAGCCAAGAAACCCAAATTTCTCCCTCCTCTATATGTTTTTTGAGACCTAAGTCTCAAAAAACGGATGGATTCTCCTCAGTAGGGACTAGCCAAGTCTCTCCTTAAACGGTGTTAATAAGCCACAAGTAAGCATGAGAAGGAAGAAAAGTAAAGTGTAGAAATCCTTGAACTTGGATTAGTCACCCCTACAGAAGAGAAGTTAGAACTGCTTCCCGCCTCAAAGGGAGAAGACAATTCAGGAAGGGAAAAGACCTGTGAAAACTTTCCCGTTTATAATCAGGGCTGCTACCTTCACTGAGGCAGAAATCCGCTGAATGGGAAGGAACAGACTGGAAGCATTTAGGTCATTTTCTTGACTATGTTCAGAAAAGTGTGGAGACCTAGAAATCCCATGTCTGAGCTCTTTCTTTGCATACAAATGTGAGGAGAGGAAAAAGAGGATGGAAAATGGCAAGAAGGAAACAAAGATCTGGGACTCGTTTTATTTTTGTAATTAATGTCCTGTCAGAGAGGAACATCTTTAGAAGCCATTCTGTTATCACAAATCTTTAAGCCAGCAAAATGTGAAAATGAAAACGCAGAGCTAAAATATTGTATCTCAACATCTTAAAAATTAAAGTCCCACACATCCCACTGAAGGGCTTCCAGCATACCGGCTGGGAACTTAAGCTCTACCAGATCTCAGGAAGGTGACTTCTCAGAAAAGCCCAGAGTGCTTGCTTTTCAAGTGAGCTACATTTGATTCTAGGAACCTGGTCCTAACAGGAGAGCATAGCGTGAAAATTATTTTTCTGAATGTTGCTTTTGAAATTCTCTCTTTATTTATCTTCTTCCCCAGCACAGAAAGCCAGCTGCTGTATTTCCAAGTCCTCTCTCTTCTCTCAAGAAGAGCTGGTAGTCACTTCCAGGACCTGGCTCAGCCCTTTCTAGAACCCACCTACAGCTGGAGCCAGGACCTTGAGCCAAGTCTTCAGAGTGCTCAGCAGCCCCAAGCCAGACTGCGCTGCCAACCATCGTCAGCCTACAGCCCAGGGGAGAAGGCTTCATCTGCACAAACCTGGGCAGCAGCAAATGGGTGTTGGGAAGCTCTGTGGATAATCCTCTTAGAGAATCACAAAGAGGGTCTAAGACTGTGCAAAATGAAGCTGGTGTTTGGGACGGAAAGAACCCTGATTATTAAAGGAACATAAAACAGAGACTATGTTTTCTGGAGGGAAGAGCACTGGACTTTAGTCTCTTGGGCCTAGATCCATATTTGCTGTGTGACCTTGAACAAGTGACCTAAGTTGTCTGGACCTCTGTTTTTCCACTGGGAGAAAGCAAGCATCAGATCAATCTCTAAGGTTCTTTCCAGTTTCAAAAGTGTTATGGATTCAGTTTCTTCAATTTATTCTGCTTAATATTCATAGAAAACAATCTTTGGCTGAAATAAGATCGTGACTCTCATCAACAAAGTTATTAAAGTGTCACATAATAGATATATTGCGTCCTGAATTTATAGTGGGTATTTCTCACTCTTTTTTGGCTGCCCTTCCTGTACTGGAGGAGATTCACACCTTAGGAGGTGTTATGGGTTGAATGCTCCCCCCAAATTCATTCGTTGAAGTCCTAACCCCCAGTACCTCAGAATGTGACCTTATTTGGAAGTAGAGTTGCCGCAGATGTAATTAGTTAAGATGAGGTCATACTGGAATAAATCAGACCCTTGAACCAATAAAAAGGGACAGATACACAGGGAGCTCACCACGTGAGGACTGGAGCGATGCAGCCATAAACCCAGGAGCTAAGGGGCCTGGAACATGTTTTTCCCCGAGCACCTTCAGAGGGAACATGGCCCTGCTGACACCTGAACCTCAGAAACAGGATTTGAACCTGGCACTCTGACTATAATATATGTGAACGGAGCTCTCTGGAATAATACTGGGAAAAAAAAATACTAGTAAAAGAACATTCAAAGGTTCTGACTCCGCACTAGTTATGGAACATTTTAAGTTTGCCTTGATGTCCATTGGTCTGGGAAAAGTTACATGTGCCTTTTCCTGAAGGAAGAGAAATGAACCAGGAGTCCTCTGCTTTTCTGGTAATGGCCCAAAGGAAATTTACGTAAATAGCTAAATAATTTAGGGCACAAATTATCCAGGCCTCAGCAAAGCTAAGGAATTAGTTTATCTAAAAAGTTGTATTTTGTCAGTTTGACTTATAAAACCAAATTCAAAGTGTTAGCCATTACACATTCTGGGACACTTTGTAAAGCTTCTGTTTGGCAAATGAGAACAGTTGGGAAAATAAATATGTGCCTGGAAAGACCTAAAATACCTCGTCAAAAAAAAAAAAAATTATAACTGTGAAAAACAAAGTATCAGAGCAAATGTCCATTCTCAAGTTTACCAGAGATGGCACCATCAGAATCAAAGCGTCATTTAAAAAAAAAAAAAAGTTTAAGAAGAAACCAGTGGAGTAGGTGACGGTAAAAAAAATTCTGTTTAAGCTTCTAAAGTGAGGCTCAACTGGGTCCGCTGGACCCTGCCTGCTCAATCTCAGGTGAAATCCTCTCAGGATTTACAGCTAAAACTAGGTACTTCCCTGTATGTTCATCCAGAATCACACCAAGTTCCGCTGATTCATCACCTCCCACACTGAGGTTGGAATTAAGCCACTGGAGCTCTTCAGTGTTCTGGATGGAATTCGTCACTTCTCTAGGCCGTGGGTTTCTCACAAAGCCTGGGGCCACCCGCATTACCCTGCCTGAACTGCGATGGCTGTTAGCGGAGACTGGGACTGCTCCTGAGATCCCTGCAAGTCCCCAGAGACCTGCCAGCTACATCGCCGTTAAGCGCCTCCTTACTCCCCAGCCTGTGGGCTCTCACAAGTATCATGGGCAAGCTGAGGTTTCTGAGGCTCACCGAGGCCAAGGCTTAGAGTTCAAGGTTCAAATGTGACCTGGGAAAACTGATGGAATCTATTAACGCTAAACATAGGCTTACCTCATGACCCAGGGAGTCTACTGCAAAGTATGTATATACCCAAGAGAAATGTGTGCTATTACCTCCAGAAGAGGTGCTCGTATGGGAATAAACTGGACACAATCCAAATGTCCTCTACCAGTATAATGGATAAACTATGGCATATTCATATATTATTACAATAATAAACCACTTTTATATTCGATATGGAAAGATAAAATACTGAGTGAAAAGAGACTAGACACCAAAAGTACATACTGTATGATTCCATTTATATGAAGTTCAAGAACAGGAAACAAAAATCTGTGGGGAAAGAGGTCAGAAAAGGGGTTATCTCTGGGGATAAGGGTGGGTATTGACTGGGAGGGGACATAAAAGGACTTTCTGGAATGCTTTAAATTTGTACTAATAGTGGTTACATAGTATATATGTAGATAAAATTCAAATGATTTGTGTATGTCTGTGTATTTATTAACAAATTTTAAAGCAGAGGCTTTTGAGACTCAGGACTTCAGTTAAGACTGAATGGCGAGGAAATGAGGGAGATTTCAATTAGAGGCGGCAGGTCAGAGCCCTCAGGCCTTAGTACTAGACACCGGACAGCTCGGATTCACAGGCTTTCACTGATCTATCTTGGCAAGTGAGGAACGATCATTGTTGCCATTTGTTATGCACTTCCTAGGTGCCAGATTCTAGACAAAGCATTTTATAAATATGGCCTCATTTAATACTTAACTTTATAAGGTAGTGTTGCTATTAGCTCCGTTTTACAGAATAATACCATGTTTGTTCAAGATCATGCTGCAAGTGAGTAACAAAGTCAGGATGTTAAAGTAGGTCTGTCCAGGATGGAAGGACAGAATGGTAGCAAGAAGGGGAAAGTGTGGGTTTTCCAGGTTTCTCTTCTCTGGGCCTTTACATTTCTCACTGAAGAGATTAATGAAATCTTTAGAAACAGAAACTGCTTTCCTTCCTTAGGCAACCAAACAATCAACACACTGAAATGAGGGATGCTCTAAGGGACAAATCAGATTCAGACAGAGAGTGGCTTCTGCTTTTGTCAGCCAGCACTCTTTCTCCTGGAACAAGTTTGGACAGTGACCCAGCAACGGTCCATCAAAGTGTCTTCCCTGGACACATGAAGCTCCAGCTCTGACACACGGATGTGGAAGGGGCCAGAGACAAGTCACAGCACAAGGGCCAGAGCACCTATGGCCAAGGTTGTGGGGCCACCGTCTTGCTGCCTTTCCCACACTCAGTGTGCCACTTTTCTTTCCCTTTCATGAACTGCCCCAGTATCTCCTCAGTAAATCCCATGTAATTAAGAATTACGGCTCTCGGCTATAGTAAAATGAGCCCAATCTGAACCAGCTTACGTGAAAAGAAGAATTCCTTGGCAAGAGCTAGGGTGTCTCATAAACATCAAAGATAGAGATGCAGCCCTTGGAATGGAAGCACAGCCTGGAGCCTTGGAGGGAACCTAGAGGCCCTCTCTACATCACTCCCTCTGTCTTTCCCTATCCATCTGCTCAGTGCTGCCCTATTACTGCAGACCAGCCTCTGCTCCTCTATCCACATGGTGGGGCATGGCCAATCCACTCCCAGGATTTACATGTTCCAGCTCATGCGCCCAACAAGCCCATCTCTACCTCTTCCTCCCAAAGCAAAAATCTCAAGGAAAGCCATGATTAGATCAAATGCCCCAGACCAAACAAATGTGTCCGGGGGTCAGGATCATGTAGAAATATGACAACTCCTACCACAATCGCGTGGCTGGATGGGGGAAGAAGAAACTAGTAGAAAAAGGATGTTGGGCAACAATTTGATGGGCACTCACCACATGGCCTAACTTAACCAATTCTTTGACTCAGGGGAAAAACATCAGCCATGGAGTTAAAGGGCCTACCTACCTCCACTATTTACCAGCTGTGTGATGCTGGGAAAGTCTCTGTTTCCTCATCTGCAAAGTGAGTATACTAATACCTACCTCATGATGCCATTGAGAGGATTAAGCAAGAAAGGATATTTAAAGCACCCAGTACGCTGCCTGACACTCCCTGCAGCAAGTGCAGAATCGTTCTAATCTTATTTTGGACATTAAAACAATCACAGGGAGACAAAAAGTGCCTTGCATATCCTGAACAGTTTTGCTGAAGTGAAGGATTCCCTAGGCTATGTATCCTGCTAAATTATAGCATCTCACTGGGGGATCTCATGCTTTCAAAATTTTGTTTCCAAAAATATACATGGAAGTTACCTTAGAGCTTGTTGCAAAAACAAAATAACAAAAAAGGTGAGAAGCCAAGAGTGTGATACGCTGTAGGTACCCAAGCTAATCCCTCCCTGTGAAGCTGGTAACAGTGAACTTTGTCCTTAGGCTATCTGGATTTGTTGAATGATAGGCAGTAAGAGTTGACAGTTATCAGTGATAAGCTATAAATTAGAAAGTCCTGAAGAGGCCAAAAAGCTTATCAGACTAGGGGAAACTTTCTAGTTATCAGAGAAGGTGTGGGGGCCGGGGGCTAGGGATAGGGGGGAGTTTGTCTTTCTTTTTCTCTCTTTTCTTAGAGCAAAGAGAATAATTTTTTATTTTAGAAAATCCTGGACTATCACAAACATACCTCCTTCTAGGTCTGATTTAATACTTTGAACAAGTTGGATTCGTGTTATCAAAATCAAGATGGTATTTTCAGAAAACAAAGACAACGGATAGTGACTTTGAACACAGCACGTCAGGGCTTTGAAAAAGTGTCTTGTTAAGAGAAAAGGTCAGTCTCTTGAAGTTTATCAGTTTGACATGTGAGGCTTTGGATTCCCAGCACAGTCAACTCCCCACTCACACCATCAGGCTCTGTGCTAACGCCAGTCCTGAGGTTGCATGAAGAAGGCTAGAGAAAGTGCTCCATCTACAGTGCTTGCTGGAAATTAACGCCTGTGTGCCTATAATATTCAGACTTAGAGTAGCATTTTATTTATAAAAATTTATAAATAGCCCCCATTGTAATCAACATTTCATACTGAATAATTGTTCCTCGGGTAAACAGAATTTATCTTCAACCTAAAATTTTAGCCCACATTTTATGATGTGAAAGGACTTAAGTCTTCTTTAAATTAAACCATTTTGAATTGAAAAAGCAAGGTTTTCCTCTTTAGTATCATGAAAAACACAGGGCGCTCTCATGAGAATCATAGAAACCCACCTGGCACAGGAAACCCCTTTATAATAATCCCTAAAATGATCATCTAGGCTCACTTAATACTTTGAGATCAATGCCAGAGGGTTGAATCCCCCAGAATGGGAACTCAGGCTCTAGACCAAGAAGGTTCTTGCCTTCACATAGGAAAGAATTCAAATGTGAGCCCACATAGAGTTTAAAGTGAAGGTAAGTTTATTTAGCAGAGAATAAGTAAGAAAACGAAGGCCATCCCATAGACAGGTAGCGGTCTCTCATCTCTAGTAAAAGAGACACCCCTTCCATCTGCTGGGCTAGTGTTTATATGTGTTTTCTTGTTACTATGGAAATTTTCTTGGTATGAGAAAAAGGAGGAAAGAAAAACAATGGTAAGTTTATCTTTAAGTTCTGTAAGATGCAAGAAGACTAGGGGCAGGTATGTCTTTAACTTTTGTTAAGGCACAACCTGTGGCTTGTGTGTAGTAGGCTTAACTGTTACCTGTAGGCAGAAAGAAGAGGGCCGTGGGGAGATGAGAGGGAAGGGAAAGAGGAGGTGAGGGGGGACAAAAGAGGGGGGAGATGAGATCACCCTTAAGAAAAAGTGCTCCTACCAGACCAGCCAGAACTAGATTTCAGTGGCTGAGAGCAGAGTCCGGATGCCATCTTGCTCCTGTAGGTGAACTTTAGCTAATTGTAATGGATTATATTATAATATAATTAGCATTGCCGTTAGGGAAAATCTCCACCCCCCTGTGGTTGTCATATCTTTGAAAGGCTATTTTGCCAGAAGAGACAGGCTTGTTCTGTTTTGATTCAGAAGCTTAATAAGTACCAATGAATATAAATATAAACAAGGCAAACAATGACAAAAACACCCCCAAAATTGGTGGGTCATTCCTCTTAATATAGGGAAGGGGCATGAGGACAATTTTTACCAAAGAAGAAAGTAGGAGGTTAGATTCCAAGCCTGCTGCCTACATGCTGCCGGACACAGGAGTCAGGCAGACGTGAATCAATCACACAGCAAACCACCCTCAGGCTACTAAGCAAACAGATTCCATTATGGCCATCCTTGTAGTTATGTTGCCAGAAAACGGGTTCTTGGTATTCCTTGCAGGAAAGAGTTCAAGGACACACTGCATAAGCCAAGTCAGCGGTAAAAGGACAGAACACTCTTAAGAAGGTGAGAGCGGGCAGGCCCGGAGAGCAGCAGCTGCCCCAAAGAACAAGGAGACTTGGGAATTTACTTCACTAAAAATGTAGGTGCTAAACATTCAAGACTTAGGGGTGACGTTATAGGCGGTCTGAGGTAGGTCCTCAATGACCACTCCTTCCCCTCAGGAAGAGGGATTTTTGTCCCTATTAGAAAATAAGGAAGGGACCTTTAAGTGATAATGAGCTAGCTGGTTTGATTTGTGGGAAATACACCTCTGGTGCTGTCTTTCAGGGTGAGTGAGATTTAAATGTGAGGAAAAGCAGCTAATTATTGGGTGCTAATTATAGCACTGTCTTGTCTAGAAAAGGAAAAGGCAGATAGTGAACTCTGGTGACCTAAGGTGACAGCTTATAGGAATATTAAAGCAAAGTTTAAGCACAAATCATATTCCCCATAACTTATTTCCCACCCACACTTGTGTTCTTTGCTAATTAAAGATACAGCAGCAGGGAACTACTTGAGTTACTTTTAGCCAGAGACAGAAGAGATGTCTTATCCTTGCAAATATAGGGGTGAGATGTTCATTTGGTCTTGCCACCTCTAAGGAGTTCCTGCTTCATTCTTCTCACGAGGTCTGGTGTTATTCCCACTCCTATGCAGCGTGAACAGCTTTTTTTGCAATGTGATTATAGAGGCACCATCCTTTACATAGCACTTCAGCTTTGGTGTAGTTTACCAAGGAGCATATTTTTCTTTGCATGAGTTGTTCTCACCACCTCCTAACTTGGGGCATAAATTTTATCACCGGAGCAATTTCCCCCAAATACATTTCAATTTGCAGCTCAAGGGGTATGCTTATCATTGCTTCCCCTTTGCAGCTTCGGAGTTACTTATAGTCACCTCCCTGCTCCTGCCAATGATGGAGTGCTTTAGCTCTCAGGTCATCGATCTTTCTAGTACAAGAGATTGAAGCCTGTGCATCAGCAGAAGAGAGTGAAGAAGGAAAACTAAAGAACAAAGAGGATGGGTCGGGGGACCAGAAGGGAAGAGGGGAAGAGGAAGAACTGAAACAGCACAAATGTGGTGAGGAACAATGGGGTAGCACGGGACCTGCCCTGCTCAACTTCTCCTAATACTCAGAAGGGGGACTTGAGTTCAACCTAAATGGGCAGTAACTAAAAGGATTGAGTTCAGGACTCTTCCAGCATTTTTTTTATTATGATTATTATTACTATGAAATCACAGAATATTCTAAAGCCTAACATCATGTCCACTTTCAAACTAGCAAGGTATAGAGCAGGTATGTAGTAGTATAGTATGAAAAACATGGAATTTGAAGGCAGAAGGCGGGAGTTCAGGTAATAGCACTCTGACACCTTGGTTAAGTCACTTAGCCTTTGCATCTCAGTGACCTCGTGTGTTAAATGGGGATAACTCCTGCCACCCAGGATTGTTGTGAGCGCCAAATGACTCGCATGAGAAAGTATCCTGGAAACTAACACCCTGAGCAAGAGTAAGTTTTTATTTCAACCATAGGTGAAGGGATGGTTAATATGCCTGAACTTCAGGGATGCCAAGAGCTAAAGAAGAAATGTACACACAAGCAAAATCAAGGTGCCCTTGCCCTTGATTGCTATTGTTAAATTACATTTATCTACTCATGCATCTGTGCATATTCCTACACACACTTCTAGACATCAAATAACAAAATGAGGAGGCTTAAAAGAAGCGCAAGTATTTTTTCAAATATTTGATGGGCAGCCATCTGAAAGAGGATTAGACACACTGAGTGATTCGAAGATAGAACCTCAGACTAGCAGGTGAAAGCTACAAGGAAACAGATTTAGGATCAATATAATACAGCGCTTTCAAATATTTAGAGCTGTTTGAAAATGGGATGGTTCCCAGTAAGGGACTGAGTTCCCTGATATTGACAATATTTAAGTTAAAGGAATTATCACCTGTCCGATCGTTAGATGTTGGGTCAAAACACAGGTTCCATGAGGGCAGGGAGTCATATCTGCTTGGTTCACTGATGTACGCATGTGCCCAGAACATTGCCTGGCACACAGAAGACATCCAGGTATGTTGAATAAAGGAAAGAGCATACCCCGAGATCACTTCGAATCTAAGACTACAATTTTGTGAGCGATGTTCAACAATAATTCTCAGTTCTGCTGAGTACCGTATGTGTCAGTTCAACAGTTCAGTTGGGAGTTTCAAAGTCCATAATCATTTAACAATTTTCTTCAGGTCAAATTCACAAACACACAAGGGCAAGTCTACATCCTCAGACAAAAACGTACCACAGAGCTCTACTCACTGTTACAGTAGGAGTGTGGGGTTAATTGCAGATAAAATATCCAAAGCTACACAAATCAACCGGAAAAAAAAAAATCACATCGTAGTTGAGGAGAGGGATGTGGGTACCATTCAGGTAGAATTCCAAGTGGATCTCAGACAGGTATGTTCTCCTACTTATCTCTGTATCTTTAATACTTGGCACAGTTCTTGGTACAAAGTAGGTACTCAAAAACCATTTGCTGAATTCAACTGAGCTGAAATTTACATCTAGCAATCTTTAAACTATTTGCCATCTCTTTTTTCATTAGGTTCACCATTCAGTTCTATATTTATTTGTATGCTTATTTTGATTTATTTGTGTGATGTTTATCTCTCCAGCTACATTATAAACACCGTGAGTGGTCATGTCTCTCATTGATCACTCTGTACCTGGGTACCCCTGCTGCGCTGTGTGGTACAGAGGAGGTGCTCAATTAATACCTGTCGAATGAACTGAATGAATACTAGAAGTAAATTCCTAGAAAAATAATTGTGTAAATGAAAGAATTGAGAATCATAGAATCTTGCAGTTAGAAGAGACCTTAGCAATCCTTTTAGTTACTTATTATCAAGTCTGCCCATTTAGGTTGAACAATTTAAGAATTGATGCAATTTAATCTACATAAAGTAACAGTGGATGCAATAGTAATATCAAGGATATTTCTTCTAAACTGATGTTTGGAAGTGATCATGAGAGTCCAGCAAAGACTGAGCTTCAAGTTGTTCGAAGGGAACATTTTACTAGGTTACACTTCCATCTTCAAACAGATTTCAGTCAATCCAGGGGCTATAGATGAACTACATTTGTCCTCTTCTCTGGGTTTCTCTTTTCATGGTTAAACTCAAATATGCAAAAAGTTCTTAAATATCAATAAGAATAAGCAGCCAATAGAAAAATAGTCAGAGAACCTCAAATGGAAGTCACACACACATGCTCCGCCGTAAATGACTAGTAGACAAATGAAAACCTAATCAACATTAAGCAGAAAGGACATGTTTTTTGCCTCTTGGAATGAGCAATGTGCTATTCTCAAAGGTATGGAAAGGTATTTTTTCAAATATTGTGACTGGGAGCAATATAGAGAAGGGGCATGAGGGCAATTTTTGCAGAAGAAGGAACAAAGAGGTTGGATTCCAAGCCTGCTGCCTACCTGCTCCAAGACACAGATGTCTGGGAGATGGTTAATCAATCACTCAGGGCATCTCTCAGAAGACAAGAGGTTCCTTTGTGACCATCTCTGTAGTTACTCCCACAGAGAGAAAACACAGGTTGTGCTTTACAGGAGTTAAAAACCAACCTGCCCCTATTCTTCTCGCATCTTACTGAACTTGAAGATAAACTTACCATTGTTCATCTATGCTCTCATCCTCCCCTTGCCAATAATTTTTCCATGGAAACAAACTAAAACACATATAAACCCTGGGGGTGGAGGATGGAGGGAGTCTCTCTTCCACTAGAGATTAGAGACCGCCGCTCTATCTGGGGGTGGGAGGGCTTCGTTTTCTTACTTACTCTCTGCTAAATAAACTTACTTTTACTTTAAACTCTATACCAGCTCATGCTTGAATTCTTTACTACGCGAAGCCAAGGACCTTCCTTTCCTGTAACATCTCTAGTAACCACGAAGGGATTAAAGGACATAACCTCAGTCTTCCTGCGGCCACGGCTCCCCTCTCCGGGGATGGCTGGGACCATTACCGAGCCTCGCAAGTTCAAGTGGCCCCCCTGGCAGCGGCTGTCCCCCTTCTAAGGATTAGGTTGAGGCAAGACCATGGACCAAGCAGGAGCCCCTCCAGTCTCAAAGGGCTCCTTCCTCTCCCTCTCCTTTCACTCTTTATTTATTTTTATTTTTTGGTATTCTTTCCTTCCCCCACCCCCTTTTTTCCCCTTCGAAACTTTCAATCGCCTTCAGATTTCTTACAGTTGGACCGGAGGGGACCTGCCGGAGGTGTCTCTCCTGCCTATAAAGAAAGCCTAACGGACCGAGCAGCAAACAGACTCATTGAAAATTCCGCACGGCTGACGGGTGACTCCCTCTCCTTCGGGATTTCAATCCCCACCCCCACCCCGCCCCCGAACATCCTCTGTCTCGCCCTCACACAGGCCAATCTCAGGACGCCGAGACTGCGCAGAAAATTTCGGAGGCTGAAAGGACAGTTGAGTCCCTCTAGAGACCCTCTCCGGGAGCGCGGGGGATTTAGGGTCCTGGTGGCACCTCGTCCTTGGAGCGTCGCCCCGCTGCGAGTGGCCAGGTTTTACAGTCTGGATTCTGTGGTTTGCTTTCTGTTGTATCCACTCCGTACTTTCTGGAAGACGTGCTGTTAACAGAGCCGCCCCTGCAGACTTTGTAGAGACTTGGGTCATTATTGTCCTTGTTCAGCTGCAATGAGGAGGCGCCCCTTATCACTTTCCCCCACTCAGGACTTTGCGGGTCCCGGAGTCCCGTGAGGTGCCTTCTCCGTCATTGCCTGGGAAGACACCAAAGGGACCTGCTCCTTAGAGAAATTTTGGTCCTTTATTATTATCGCTATATTGGTCGACTTTGCTCACATCCTACTCTCCACCTCTCTGTTCTACTTTTTTTTCTTCCACCAAGTTGTAAAAATTGTCCTCCTGGAAATAGATCAATCCCCTAGACGTAGATCAATACCCAGCCTAGATAAGGTTTCCCAGGCCTGGAAGTTCAGACAGTTCTCTCGGAGGCTCCTCACTCTCACCTGACCAGGGATACCTCTGTAGATTCGAGAAGTGTCACTTGATTTTTCTCTGTCACTGAACCGTGGGCTAGCACCATTTTAGTTGTCCTGTCCCTTTCTGAGCTCCCTTTCCACAGATTTCATCTGCCCATTTGAGAAGAGGCTCTTTGGGACCAGAGATGATTCAATAACTTTTTAAGTGCTAAGAATAGGAGTGTTCACCCTTCTCCGGGTCCACTTATAATTGGACACCAACTCTATGTTCAGGAACTTGGCAAAAGGAACTCTTACAAGATTTTTCTAACTCTCAGTAACTTTCAAAGTCTTTACAGATAGCAGAAATGGAAACACAGGCACTACTGCCTGAGGCTGAGGTAACTGAAGGTGGGGGGAAGCACTTTTAAAAACACAAGTGGCTAATCTCACAAGCCAGACCCCACCCCTTTTCCCCAGCCTCTTTAAAACTGCCAAGGGCAAATGAAAAATCTGAAGTCCTCTCAACAATTATTGGTAGTTCTGGTTATGTGTATGATCTCTGGTATCTGTGTTTGTGTTTTATATATGATATGGTGCTTTTGCCTCCAGATGATATTACCAGTTTATAATATTTAATTGGCTTAAACAAAATTAAGTACTTATATAAATTTTTTACAAATAATAAATAGTAAAAACTGACCCAAATACTTTCCAGGATCACATGATCTAAGAAAATATTTGATACTAAGGCTGGCTTAACTTTTGGTTAAATAGACATGTCTTTAAAGTTATTAACATTAAATATGGTATTTTTTTGTTTTACCTGGGTTTACCAAAAAAATAGCTGGGGTAATAACTGACTTTAAAATCTCATGGAGTTATTAAAATATAATTAACAAATATAACTAAAATAAAGGTTAATAAATTTTTTCAGTAATAATTATGGTATAATTGCTTAAATGTGGTTTCCCAAATTCTTTTGGTAACTTTAAACCTTCGAGTTTCACTAAGTTAAATGATAAAAATTATTAAATAGCTAGAGATTTCAAAATAACATAAAATACTGAAACATTATTAGATAAGTGTGAGTTCACCTAATTTGGCTTCTTAGTACAGAAAAGCTAAAAGATAAATTAAGATCTGTCTTATGCTTTATTAAAAATGTTTCTTAAAAAATTATAAATATATGGCCAACAAAAGTCTATGTTTCTATGTATTCATATGAATACAAATTTATATATTCATAAATTTGCCAGTAAAAATACTAATTGCTTACTTTTCAGTTGTCAGTAGAAATTAAGGTTCTAAGGGTTATGAATTCTAATTAATATGAAAGGAAATCATGTGTTTCAGTGAAGGAAGGTATAAGGTATGGAGATACATTTTTGAAGGAATTGAAAAAATGTAGTTTATCATCAAGTTGATTATTTCTGAATGAGTAAGAAGAGACGAACTAAGAAAGTTGTACGTTTGTGAGGAAAAAAATTACATATGGTTAAACTAAACAAGATTAAAGTAAATATAATTAAGTAAATAAACTTGAATTTCAAAAGTAAGCTAATGCAAAATTAGAATTGGCTTTTCTGTCTCATAAATAAGACAAAGTTTCTTAGACTAGTGGTCTGCTACTGACATTGTGAAAAAGTTTTCTGCCTAAAAAACAAAGATTATGTGTCATCAAAATATTTTTTTGTTGTTGAACTAAGGATATAAAAAGAAACCACAGTGAGACTGGTAGGAGGAACAGAGACGCGAAATGAGCTGTCCTCAAACCTCTGTATGGTGTTTGAGAATCAGGAGAGATATCTCAGCCACGGAGGCTCCTTCCAGAGGAGCCAGGGACCCCACCCCCAACCAGACTCCCCAGCCTGCAGTATTGGTACAAGGAAGAGGAGACCCCACAACATCTGGCTGTGATAAATAGTGGGGATTCCAACCATCCGGATGGGACGGAAGGCAGCAGGAAACCCAGACGTCCTCTTTAACGGCCCGCACACAGATACATTCACTTGCAGACACTCACCTTGGGCTCCAGCCGAAGGACAGTGACTCGGGGTGTGTCAGAGGCATATGGAGGTGGAGGGGTAGACTGAGGTGTGTGGCTTCAGTAGGAGGACTGGAGGACAGTCAGCATTTTCCCGGTGAGAGGTCCTTCTCCCATGCAGCTGGCAGGTTGGCGTCATCTTTCCTATAATAAGCCCAGCCCCAGAAGCCAAACCTGAATCTGATTGGCCTGGTGAGCTATGCTGCTCCACCCTGCTGACTCAGCTGGGACCCAACCTTCCCCAACTCTTGCACAGCTGGAGGCACTTTCTCTGCAAGCAGCCAGCCTCACCTGCATTGCACTATTTCCTGGAAAACTATCAGAGTCCACAGGCCCCAGGCCAGTAGCAACTGGCCTCCGTGTACTCTGAGACTTTTGCTGAGTAGCTCCAGGCTCAGCACTGGCACCAAAACATAATCTACGTTAACCTGGTGACCACAACTCTTCCCACTATAGTGACTACCTGAGACTCTGCCTCACCCAACTTGCATACCACACGAGGCTTTATCAGTCACTGAACTTTCAGGGAACCAGCAATTGACAGCATGCCTTGGGGTGTCCTGGTGTCTTTGCAGAGCTACCCCAGGCCTGGTACTGGTGGCAGCCATCCTCGGTTCACAGCATGGCCTCTCCTATATGCCTCCAGTTTTAGCACAGGCAGCAAACAACCATAGATCACTTTGTAGCTCCTACCATCTAGTCCCCGGCCAGTCACAGGCAGTAGGTGACCTGAGCCCTTCACAAGAGGCCCTAGAGCAAACATACTTGAAGGTTGGCTTCAGACCACAGCAGAACACCAACCAATTAGCTCTGCACATGACACACACAAAGGGTGGTCTCAACAGGCACAAGAGCCCCCTGGGGTGAATACCACTGAGGGGGGTAAGCCTCCCACACAGCAGCCTGTAAGCTGCGGATGTGGCCAAACCCCACAGCCAATCAATCTGAAGGCCAATCCTACCCACCGATGTGCCAAGAGCCATCAAGACTCAACTGTATCAGGAGGGCACACACAACCCACACAAGGGACACCCTGGAGCACCCGGAGCCGGTGGCCAGGGAAACTCTGTCATGGCTCCACAGGTCACCTACTACATAAGGCAACCAGCCAAGACTGGGAGACATAGCAGATCTACATAATACATAGAAACAAACACAGAGAGGCAGCCAAAATGGGGAGACAAAGAAATATGTCTCAAATGAAAAATAGGAGAAAAGCCCAGAAAAAGAACTAAACAAAATGGAGGGAAGCAACCTACCAGATACAGAGTTCAAAACAATGGTTATAAGGATGCTCTGAAGGGACATGGGGACTCCCCAGTCTCCAAGTCGATATTGGCAGAAAGGAAAAGTGACTGATGATGGGGCCTGAGGCCCCCATGGCTCCAAGTGACGAAATCTCCATCACCACCAAAGAGCCTCGAGTGATTTTGAAATGGCAGGTTAAATTCTTACTTGACACGGGAGCCACTTACTCTGTTCTAACCCGGTTTACTGGGCCTCTATCATCCAAACTTGTCTAATTACTGGGGTTGATGGCAAGCCTAAGACAAAGAGGTTCACGACCCCCATTATTTGTACTTTAAGAGATTATATATTCACCCACGGCTATTAAATTACAGGACATCTCTATCTAGTCCACCTCTTCAGAATTAAACCAACTTCTTACTATATACAAGAGATCGCAAATTCCAGGTATAGCAGTGAACCTAGTGGACCTCACATATGTCTTATGTAGCCCTAGAGTAGCCCTAGCCTACTCTTACGCTGACAAGACTTGTGGACTCAGATTCTTAAGGTTTCAAGGAATAACAGCCACTAATTATGTCACCGAGACATTATGCAAATGAGCTATAGGCTTATTACTAGCAGAAATATGGACAATTGGTCTCGCTGCCATTGGGGTGGATTTGTCTACCATGAAGCCACCCTTAAAAAATTTAACACAGGTCTTAGAAAACCTAGCGAAAAACACTGGAAAGGCTCTTAAGGAACCCAAGACCTCATTAGATTCCCTGGCTAATGTCGTTATGAACAACAGGCTAACCTTAAACTGTCTTCTAGCAGAACAAGGAAGGATCTATACAGTCATCAACGGGACTTGCTGAACATATATTAACACATCAGGGCAGGTCGAATTAAAGATCCAAAAGATTTACAACCAAGCCTCTTGGTTATACTGCTATAACCAAGGGATTTGGTCAGTGGTTAAAATTGCTCTCCCCAGCCTCACCTGGTTTTCAGCTTTTTCAGACCCCTAGTAGCTTTAGTTTTACTGTTAATATTTGGCCCCTGTCTTTTAATCTTTTTAACAAATTTGTATCTTTCAGGCTACAACAATTTCATATGAAGATAATGGTCTTGCAACACTTCCAACCTGTTCCAGTCGCAAACCAAAACCCACATCCTCAGCCACTGGGGCTCCTAGAACAAGCTTCCGAAGATTTTTATTCCTAGCAGACAGGGACGACTGCCCTTTCTCAGCCTCGATGAAGTTACAGAAGATGGATCTTCATCCATCAACAACCCCTTAAGAGTAAGGCAATAAAATCTCTGAGGGGGGAAATAACATAGGATGGGGGCGTGAGGGATGTTTTTACAGAAGAAGGAACGAGGAGGTTGGAGTTCAAGCCTGCTGCCCATGTGCTGCCAGACACAGAACTCAGGCCAATGTTAATCAGTCACACAGCAATCTCTCTGGAAGGCCAGAGATTCCATTGTGACCATCTCTGTAGTTATGCCCACGGAAAGAAAGCACAGGCTGTGCTTTTCAAGAGTTAAAACCAACCTGCTCCTATTCTTCTTGCGTCTTACTGAAGTTATAGATAAACTTACCATTGTTCTTCTATCCTCCTTCCTCCCTTTACCAGTAATTTTTCCATGGAAACAAACAAACAAAAACACATATAAACCCTGGGGGATGAGGGATGGAGGGAGTCTCTCTTCCACTAGCGATTAGAGACCGCCACTCTATCTATGGGGGGCCTTTGCTATCTTACCTACTCTCTGCTAAATAAATGTACTTTTACTTTAACCTCTACACCAGCTCCTATTTGAATTCTTTCCTACAGGAAGCCAAGGGCCCTCCTTCCCTGTAACAGGAGAGTAACCAACACAGACTTTCTGGAAAGCAGTTCAGCAACTGCCAGGAAAATGTTAAGTATAGTTATGCTTTCACACAGCGATTCTACTTACAGGCTCTTATCTGAAGGAGAAATGAACCACGCACTGAATGTATGCACCAGAGCACTCGCCTCTGTTACTTGTAATGTTAAAAATGTGGAAACCAAATGTCAATCACATAAGATTGAGTTATGCAAAATGATGGCACATACATTGTCTTCTGCGTGCAGCCGTTAAAAATGATGCAGACCTTAGACACCGTGCCTAAGTGGTTACTGAAGAAAAACACAATGTGGAACATTATATATAATATGATGCCATTTACATGAAAGTATATTCATATATCTGCAGATATGCTCATATGTAGAGAAGACCAGAAGAATGTTTACACACTGTTAACAGTAGTTGTCTCTGGGTTCTGGCATTGCAATTGACTCACTTGTCTTTGCACTTTCTGTATCATTGGGTTTGTTTGTTTGTCTGTGTTTATTTTTACAATAAGTATGTACCATTTTCATTAAAACAAAAGGTCTCTTTTTACAAAATGATGCTAGTTTCATCAAACACATATATCAAAAACAGAATAAAAAGATGCCTTTTCTGCTTTTGGAACTGATCATCGGAATCATCATGAACTATTCAAGCTCTGTCTCTAGTTTCCTTCTTATAAAAGGTCCATCTCATCACCCTGACCCTGTCACTCTGAACTGTATGATTGCCAGGTCTCGACAGGTGTTCAGTCAGCTCCTACCAAAGACATTGATGATGTTAGTGTTCAGTTAGCAGCACACAGTTCAGTTAGCAGGACACGAAACTCAGGCCACTCTGGCCCGTCTCGCTGAACGATGGATTTCTGCTAGCGTTCACCAGACTCTAGGACACACAGTGGTCATGTGGCTTTTTGGATGAGTGGCAGTTGCTTCACAAATTTACAAAGCTGTGACTCCCATAATGTGGACGACAAACAAGTCAATGCTGAGCCTCTGAAGCCTAGATGTCTGTTTGCATCTTTCTTCCCATGTGTGTGTACATCCTCTCAAAGTGGATGTGGTGGGATTATTCTCAGTCCTACTCCAAATGTGATCTGTGGATCAACGCCAATCCAGAGCTCACAAACCGGCAACACAATAAGCAGATATTTAAGAGAAAGCATTTAGAGACCTTTATATCAATTTGAAAGAGCAATTTTGAGCTGTTGAATCAAAAAAATAAAAGGATTAGGTCTTACATGTTCTATGCTTTTTTATGCTTAATTTCTCTGCTTAATTTCATTTTTCTAGTAATTGTTTTTATTGCATGTTATAAAAGACTCAGTCCATGATGGATTAGAAATTTTTAAATCTCTAATTTTTAAAAATGGCCCTTCACCTCACTTTGAGGAGAGTTGGCTTATATAACTAATATACTGCAGTACGGATGTTGTCAGTGTATTAAGTTTCCCATTGCTGCCATAACAAGTCACCATCAATTTAGCAGCTCAAAACAACACAAATTTATTATCTCACAGTTCTGTAGGTCAGAACTCCCAGTGAGCTCGTCTGGTTTCTCTGATCAGAGTCTCACAAAATCAAAATGAAGGTGTCAGCCAGCTTTGCTTTCATCAGGGGCTCTGGGAAGAATGTGCCGCAGTTGCGTTCCAATGCTAGCAATACCCAGTTCCTTGTGGCTGTACGATTGAGACCCATCTCCTTGCTGGCTGGCCGCTGAGGGCTGCCCTCAGCTAAAGGTTTCTCTCTGGTCTTTGCACATGGACTCCCACTTCTCAGAAGCAGTTAACAGTGCACCAGATTCTTCTCACACTCGGAATGTCTCACCTTCTCCTTCAGCTGTATCTCTCTTGCCTCTAGAGACTGTTCTCTGCTTTTAAGGGATCATGTGTTTTGACTGAGCCTTGTTACCCCCTGAATATTTATATCTCCCCCCCCCCCCCCAAATTCATATGCTGAAACCTAATGCCCAATGTGACAGTATTTGGAGGTGAGGCTCTTGGGAGGTGATAGATCATGAGCACAGTCCTCATGAATGAGATTAGTGCTCTTTATGAGACCAAGCGAGCGCCCTCCCCCTCCTACCATGTGAGGACACAGCGGAAAGGGGTCGCCTATGAACCAGGAAGTGGGCTCTCACTAGACGCTGAATCTGCCCGTGCCTTGATCTTAGACTTCCCAGCCTCTGTAACTGGGAGAAGTAAATTTCTGTTGTTTATAAGGCTGTGATGCTTTGTTATAGAAGCCTAAATGGACTAAGACAGGCCTAGAGGGACAACCCAGGATAACCTCCCTATGTTCGGGTGCACAGTTTTAAACACATCTGTAAAGTCCCTTTGCCATGTAATGTTACATATGCACAGGTTCCAGGGACGAGGGTGTGGACATCTGTGAAGGGGCCTTATTCTGCTGACCACAGACAGAGTACCGTGAAGTCCAAGAGTCCTCACATATTTGCTTCTTCATGTAGGGAACTAAAGGCTAAAGCCAAAGGAGTGAAGGCGATGATGGAACGACAATGGAGGGCAAATCAAACCATAAGCTGACTGACTGGATCCTGGGAAGGTGGGCCCTTCCCGTCTCATTTTTCCAGGATGGCTGCTTACTGAGTAAGACACACCATCAGTGAGGACATCAAGTGAAGCAAGGCAAGTGTGGGTGGCATGCATGGCAGGGCTTCCTCTCCACTAAACATGAAGGGCAGGCAATATACAGAAAAACAATGGACACACAAGATTTGAAGAAATGAAAAATAGAAAGAAGCTGTTTACTTGTGAAGAAACAAGTTGTCCATGGTCTTATCTCCTTCTGAGGCAAAGTCATGAATAACAAAGGTCCTTAAATATCTTCAGAGTGGAAGAAAAAGACATTGACAGAGCTAGCTTTGTGATAGGAGAACAAAGACTCCAAAGGATTCAATGCTGAGGTAGTGGGTCAAAGCCTGGCACTCAACGACCCATGGCTTTATTATCTCAAGCCACTTCTGTGTCATCATGTGCACTCTATCTCCCAGTTTTCTCCTCTTCAGGTTGTTACTTTGGACACCAACTTTTAAATCATTATTATTTTATCACTTCACTTTCACCTCTTTATTTTAAATCAAACTTTAAGCAAAAATTGATTTACCAACCTCTTGTATTTTGTCATTTTATATTGCAAACCTCTAGATCTTATTTGTTTTTGTTTTTTTAACAGCTACACGATAAATTACATAAATCTGAAAATTGATTTTTCCACAGGACTTTTCTTACCCCTTTATATTGCAACAGGACCAAAGAGCATGATTCGAATTACAGGCCTGCACGTCTGCCCCATGGCCTGCTAACATTTACATCCATAATTTTAAAGTTTCTTTAAATAGAATTATTTTGCCAGACAGAAACAACTCACCAAAATATTAACAGTGTCAATGTCCTGCTGGGATTGAGTATTGTTTTCTTTTTTGTTTTTTTGCTTGTTTTCTCCCTCAATGTGTAGATTTAAAAAATTCCATCTGTTACAAGTACCAGTATCTATCACGCTTACTATCCTAGCTTCTGCGACTGTAAAGTTGATATAATAGTCAAAATTAGTTCCAATCATCCCCCCTTTATCTGCAGGGGACATGTTCCAAGTCACACAGTGGCTGGCTGAAATGGTGGACAATATACCAAAACCTAGTATCAATGTTTTTTATACATACATACCTGTGGTAAAGTTTAATTTATAAATTAGGTACAATATACTGTAATAAGTTATGTAAATGTGGTCTCTCTCTCTCCAGTAATGCTTATATTTTTCAATCCAAACCTATTCCTGAATCTGTGTAACCATGCCTTACTTCAATAAATGGCTTGGTGTCTCATTTTGACCCCTGCTGAAGTTTTCATGTAGGTTCCATGTTTTTCAGCACAACACACTGCCATCAACTGGAACACATTTGCTGTTCATGTTCCACCCACAAATGTAATGCCTTTTCTATCTTAACCAGGCACTTATCACACACTGTGCCTGTAACTTTTGCAGTTTATGTGACACCAAAACTAGCACAAATTTTTCTTCAATTTCACTAAGATTCGTTCTTACCATAGATATTAGCAAACTCAGCATAAGTTTTTTTTCATTCCTTATTAAATACAGAACTTTTACCTTTTTACTTAAAAGAAGCATTTGACGGCTTCTCTGTGGCACATCCGAATTGCCAGCATCACTACTCTTGTGCTTTGGGGCCATCAAGTAAAATGAGTGTTACTTGAATACAAGCCCTGTGATGCTGTGACAGTCGATCTGATAACTGAAGTGGCTACTAAGTGACCAAAGGGCAGATAGCAATGGGCAAGTGACCAGCGTGGATACGCTAGACAAAGGGATAATTCATATCCTGGGTAGGACTAAATGGAACAAGAGATTTTATCACGCTACTCAGAATGGCTTGCAATGGAAAGTTTATGAATTATTTCTGGAATTTGCCATTTAATATTTCAGACCGTACTTGTCTGTGGGTAACTGAAACGGTGGAAAGTGAAACCTCAAATGGGGGTGGGGGCTACTGTATATTCTATGTGGAAACTGGAGTTTATATGAATCTACTGAACTATAACTTGGAGAACTCAAATGTTCATGCGCCTTCTTCACAGAAATCAGGTAGGGCTGTCTGGAAAAAGCATCAGGCCTGTATAAAAAATATTCATGGGTATATGTGTGCTTGAGGGATGAGGTGGGAGGGTGTATTAAGTAGCTGCCATCCAGTTGTTTGAACTCGCCATTCTTCACAAAACTGTGACCCTCCTCTGCCAAACCACTGTAATCATTCTAACCATTCAATCCTGTTTCATTTCCACTGGATACTTTTTAGTCCTCATGTTACTTCTCACATAATTGATCCTGTTAGTCCCTCCAACCTTGAAACATTCTCTCCTTGCCCAATAGTCACACGCCGCTGCTTAACATTTTGGTCACGGACAGACCACACATACAATGGTGTTCCCATGAGACGATAATGGAGCTGAAAAACTCCTATCGCTTATTGACATCAAAGCCATTCTATTGTCATAATACAACGCCATTACGCACTCTCGTATTTGTGGTGAAGCTGGTGTAAACAAACCTACTGCACTGCCAGTCATAGAAAAGTATAGCACATACAATTATGTACAGTACATACTTAATAATGACTGTCACTGGTTTATGTATTTACTATACTATACTTTTTATTATTTTAACTGTACTCTTTCTACTTATAAAGTTACTTGTGAAACAGTATGCCATGTTACGCCAGCAGCAGTTTCATATATCTTGTGTTTATTGCAGCTTTTGGTTGTATCATTTTCTCCTGAGCTTGACTTAGTTTTATGTTATTTTATAAATTTAGTGTAGCCTAAGTGTACAGTGTTTATAAAGTCTACAGTACTGTCCCCTAGACCTTCACATTCACTCACTGACTCACCCAGAGCAACGTCCAGTCGCGCAAGCTCCATGTATGATAAGTGCCTTATGCAGGTGCCCCATTTTTAAATCTTTTATATCATCCTTTTACCATACCTTTTCTGTGTTTAGATGCACAGTACTTACCATTGTGTTACTATTGCCTACAGTATCCAGTACAGTAACATGGTGCACAGGCGTGGAGCCTAGGAGCAATAGGCTGTATGATAAAGGCTAGGTGTGTGGTAGGCTGTGCCATGTAGCTTTGTGTGAGTGCGTGCAGTGATGTTTGCATTGTGACAGAATCGCCTAATGACACGTTTCTCAGAATGTACTCTATCATTAAGTGACCCATGACTCTATTATGCACGAACAGGTAACTAAAACACTAATATTACCAATAGTCTGTGTTATACCCTTTCTGAAATACCAAGCACTGTTTTTAATTCCTGACTAAACCCGAACTAATAAAAATGCCAATCTTTTCGGAGTCAATCATTTTCTGACATTCTTTGGAATGAATTTTTTTTTAATTAAAAGCTAAAGGCTTGGACTTTTAATTATAACTACCACAATTTTAAATGGTTTAATGGCTTTGATTTAATCTTTAACATAAGCAGGGAAGATAGGTAAGTAGGTAGGTAAGCAGGCAGGTAGACAGATGATCAACAGACAATGATATATGTATGGTTTAAATATGTATTTTATATGTTCTCTCTATATATAATAATTTCTCTGTCTGTCTCTCTCTCCCCCCACTAAATAATTCTACTGAGGATGAGAAAGGAGCTAAGGAAACTGACGTACACTACAATTGAGAAACTGGCCCACACTCACATAGCTAGTATGTGGTGGAGCCAAGATTCAAGCCAGACAGTCTCCTTGCACATTCTGTACTCACAACCACTGAGCTGTGCTGCCTCTCATCGTATACACATCTGCTCACACTTGAAGAACATCAAAATAAGTAGAAGTTCTCAAATTCATTAATGGTTACATAGTCTACTGCTTGGCTCATATTTCCTTCATGGTATTTCCACTGTTAATATCAACTGTTCTATGCAGTGAACAAAAGGTCAAGACACACACACACACACACACACACACACACACACACACAGACACACACACACGGACGATGTGTTCTCTTTGGAGAAGGTACAAGACGGCACACACCTAAACAGTAGAATTCAAGTGAAATATCTGTAGGCAGCCTTGTAATATACATTGTCATGCCCCAGTACATGGTCTATACATCAGTTCCTAGAGGTATTTGGTGCAATGATGAACACACCACCTTCTACTGTGTTTACTGAAAAAGAAAAAAAAAACATTAATCCAAATCGCATTGGGAGATTTTTATTAACTTAAGTTGACATTGTTCATTTTGTCTGCCAAGTCCTTAGGAAACATATTCCTTTATTGGATACAAACCTATATAGGTTCTTCTCAACAGCACAGGATCATGAGGACTTGCAATTATCAGTGTTTTGTAATGATTAAAACAATCTTCAAATAATTAACAAGTTACTTCACTGAAATACTTAAAAGAATATTCTGGGGAGTGTTTGAAAGCTCTGTTTATAAATAGTGATTGATATATTTAGTTAGGTAGTTGGTGTTGAAGATAAACACTTCTTATATAAAACATTGTTTTAATACATTGCTCTGCTAACGAGGCTAGTTATTAGATATATTTCTAACACTAAAAAGAATAAAGCTTTATCTTCATATTTGTCTTATTCATGGGACATATCAATGAAGAGTGTTGTATCCAACAATACTAAGCTGTCATATTGCAAGTGACATTCTGTAGAAGTGAAAAAGAAGGCTGCAACAAAAAACACTGGATAACTGCATTACACGTTCTTTATACAAACAATCCACTCTCAACAGTAGAATTAAATGCAGACCAAATGCTTTGAAAAGTTCTGATGCCTAGATGGTGATTACAATCTTCACACACTAAAGAGAAAATGAACAATAATAATACAGAACACAGTATTTTTTAACGATTATAGCGCATTTAACACCTTCAGCCATCCACTGGGTTCTCAGATCAAATTGGCAGCTGAAATTTCACATCCACCTGGGCTTGCTTGGCTAAGCTCACTATTTCTGAGAGCTTTACAACCTGAAAGGAAAAAGAAACCATCTTTGTCTCTATTTTCACAAAAACATAAATCAGAACTATTGGTCAATGTGAAATTAATGCACATTCAATCTTTTTCATTTAAAACATCAGGGCTATTCTGACATCATTATACATCTCTTCACACTCTTATAAGCATTTGCCACTCAAATCTGACACACTTCATAACCCACACTCCAATACCTTCAATAATATAAAATCTGAAGGTACTGAATATATGCATATATATATATATATATATATATATCATATATGTATAAGCCTCTCTTTTATTGCCTAAATTTTAACTATCGTAAAGACAGAAACAGTGAATATCTTAGCTGGATGTTACACAATGCAAACCACATCTAAATAAGTTTGTTTATTAAAGTATACAATCTTAACTTACAATACTGGGATAGGAGTTTGGGTCTAGCAGTTAGTATTCTACTTTCTATCAGTAAGTTAACAATCAACTTGAATTCCAATGTTCTCTCTATAATCTGTCTGAGAATATCCAGTTGGTACCATACAAAACATCATACAATTAAATGTGTCTAAAACCAAACAACAAATTCAGCTTCTCTTCTCCCTAGTAGAGTAGTTAAGAGAAGGTTTTAAAGTTAGGAACTTTGGGTTCAAATCCCACTCTGATACTTGTGGTCCTGAATAAGTTAATTTACCTAGTCTCTGTTTCTTCATCTACAAAAATAAGATTATATCATCAAACTCATATTAAATGAGATAATAGTTGAAAAGCTTAGCATTGCAAGCACAATAAATACTTAATAAATGGTAGCAGCTGCTAATATCATTGTATCATTAATACTGTCATGACTTCCATAATTTCCTAGTCAATACAAAAAACACTACAGTAACAACTTAAATCAACTGTTCACTTTTATCTTTCATGGTCTATTTGATCAAGGTCCTATTGATTCTTCTCCTTTCTTTCCATGTCCACCAAGCTTTCCCTAATTCAGGTTCTTATTGCAAACAATCATAATTGCAGAGAAAAATCATAACCTTCACCTCACCTCACATCTAATTATTGCCCTAGCCAGGCCACTACTATACCTCCCTTTTCCCTTCAACAATTTATTCCATATCTCAAAGTCAAAACAGGCTTTCTGGAATACTTCCTCCCTACCATTTCCTTGTTCAAAATCTTAATTTAAACTCAGGATTGAGTATAAGATCCTCTATCTCCGAATTTTATTTACTAATAGGTACTTTCCCAGAGTATGTCCCAAAGAAGGATGTAAAATTATTCTTATGAAATGATATCATATTAACTCAACAAATCTCAAAAGCCTATTGTTATTGATTAAACCATATAGCCCCAAAGAGTATTCAATGAAAATATCTATAAACGTAGGTGAGAAAGAATCCAAAGTTCTCATTTAGAAATATCTCTATACCTACTACGGAGTGTACTCCAAGATACAATGATAATTAAAAGAAATGAGGTAAAATATATGTGACAAGCATATAATGTGGGAAGGTGGACAGATGTGTGTGTGTATACACACATACATACATGTTATTTATACATGCATACATACATATATATTTGCTTGTTTTTTAAAAAAAGTGGAAGGATGAACCAATAACTTCTTAAAAAAAAAAAAGCTGGTTTCCTATGGGGAAGGAAGAAACAGGAATAGGTATAAAAGTTAGACTCTCTGAATATACTTTGTTTTATAGTTATGACTTTGGAGCCATGTATTTATATAATATAAAACAAAACATTTTTAAATAAAAAGCAATTCCTTGAAAAATTAAATGACATATCAAGCTGGGATAAAACATACAGAGAACAATTTTATGTGAATTTTAAAATCTAGTAAGTTATGATACTACATCACATGACAGAAAGAACTGCACATACAAATCTTAAACTGCTTTCAGTAATCATATTGTTGGTATTATTACTGTGTAACTGTCATGTCTGCTCTGAGGGACAAAGTAAATGAGTATTTATATATATGTTAATATAGCATGTGAGAAAGGAGAGAGATATGAAATAAGAAAAGACTTGTACTACTGCATTCGCATTGGAAATAGTAGTACGTAGTACGTACTCATGTATTTATCTCTTTAAAAAATACATACTTTCCTAGATTTGCCACTTAAAAAGCCTAGAAACAATGAACAACCCATCAGTCCTAAGCCCTTAGAGCTCAAATTGTGGTCTCTAAACATCATTTGGCTGATTCCAGTCCAGAGCCAGAAATGTAGAGATGAGCCTAGAACGGCTCATCATACCAGAAGATCTATCACAAGGCCTGTGAGAAGGACTCAGGAGTCAACAAGAAGAGGTTCCCACTGACCAAAAATGGGATTAATCTGAGCATCAATAAAATTTACTGAAATGGACCGAACCACATCAAATATGTTTAAATCCACTGAGTTCAAATTAGCACGCGCGTGCACACACACACACACACACACACCCCCTCTAAAAATAAAAAATAAGAAACAAGCCATTTTGCAGGACAAAATGGAATAAACTCATTATTTTGAAAACTCATCAATAAAAGCAAAGAATCAAGTAATTATCTTGCTTTCCCTATGCAAAATTTACTTCACAATAATAAATAGTTGACATAAGGGAGGTTGCACTTTTTATAAGTATTCCATATAATAAAGAATGACAGAATTAGAGTATCACCACTTTGTATAAACAAAATATTGGATCTAAGCTGTAACTGTCAATGACTGCCAGTATCACAAAAAGAGAAATAATCTGACATTATATACTTCCTTATGAAATTACTCAACACCAACTATAAAATATTCTTGCTCCCTGCTCCCAAATATCAAACACATATATGATCAAGCCAATCAACTGAACTACCAGTTTACAGGAAATACTGTGCCTGAGGACATCCAGGGATACAATCATTAACATCTAGACTATGGAAACACTGAAAAAGCGTAGCTTTTTCAACAAATAAACTCCAGAAAAAGTTAAAAAAAAAAAAAGTAACATACTAACCAATTGCAACGGATAGATTTATTTTGATCCTAATTCTAACAAAGAACCTAGACAAAATATACTTGAGAGAATCAGGGAAATTTCAAAACTGACTAGATTATTTTTTATAACATATAATTAAAATAATTATAGTACCACTATTGCACCTGAAACAAGTAACAATACTTCTTTTATATAATTGTCAATACCCTTATCTTTTATAGATACATGATGACAGGTATGAAATGAGATAATGTCTGGGGTTTGCTTCAAAATAATCATGGACAAGGAAGGAAGTGGGTAAGAATACAGATGAGACAAGACTGGGCATGAGCTGACAATTGTTTAAGATGGGTGATAAGGTAGATGGTGTTCAATACTCCTAGTATTGAGCAGAAACAGTCACTATTAGCAGTAACAGCTGGTTCATTTTAGAATCTAAGTGTTTATAAATCCTTCATACACTTTGCAAATTTGTCCTTAGATTAACAGCCTGTTTACCATTTTAGCAGCTTCATCCAAGTCATCACAAGCAAGAATTTTAAGTCCACTGTCCGTTATCAGAGCCTTAGCATCATCAACTCGTGTACCTGGAAATGAGTTATGCAAATACAAAGATGTTTTACATATCTACACAAAATCATTACAAATGTCTGTCACCATACACAAATGTGATATTTCCACATAAGAGTACTTCTATAATTTAATATAATACATGTTCTAAACCAAAGAAAATACTGTAAAAACTTAGGAGTTACCTGGGGAAATACTGTGCCTTACCCTATCAACGGTAATTCAGGCAAGTCAGAATTCAAGACAAAGCACAACAAATAAACAATGTATCATATCATACCAAGCAAAATTATGAACAATTTTGTTCCAATGTTAGCAATTTTTTTAAACCTAGGTTGTCAAAATTTCCTATTATATAATACTTTCATTTAAAAGATAAAGCTAAGTGAAAATTACATTTTAAAATAACTGAACTCCTTGGAATTATAAACTTTTAAGCAATTAGAGTTCATGGAACAACTGCAAGCCAGATGTTACACTCACCTTGTAACCGTACCACAATAGGTATTTTAATTTCCAAATCCTTGACTGCCATGACTATACCCTGTGCAATAACATCACACCGCATGATTCCTCCAAAAATGTTGACCAGAATAGCCAGTACCTGTGAATAAAATGTTTTTAGTAGATTAAAATTTTAAAGGAATCAGTGAGCATGTGTCCTTCCTTCCCAAGAAAATACTAGGATGTGTACCTCATGATAAAAATTAATTCCTCGGAAACATTTTCAGACCAAACAGTAATACCCTCTGTGGCTCGTCACTGACGTCTGTGCAGTCCACCACACACCGGTCTCATGTTCCCCTCCTTGGGGAATTCCAGTGCCTGGCTCATACTCTCTTCTCTCCTGCCCCATATGAAAAAGACCTCCAGTTTCCACTTACTTTTTCCTTTATTAAACATAGCCATTCACCAACATGACTATCCCAGGTCACGTTGTGAGACAATGTCACATGCAAGATCTCCATCCAACTCAGGGCTCATGAACTATCATCTCTTCTTCATTATCCCCACCAACACAATCAACTTTCACACAAACCAGGCCCTCAGACTCACTCAGCTTCTGTACGCCCACTCCTAGCTACACATTACATCCAACCTCAGGGTCTGTTTGGGGCAGCATTCCTTTATCATCACACCGATAATTTGAATTCTATCTTTTCTTCTATCCTTTACCAAAAAAACATATATTTTTTATTTTTGATAAAGAGGCTTAGTTCATTCCGCTATCCCAGAGCTTCTCAACCAGTGAAATACAAAGGAGTTATAGACACCAAGACATTGTTCCCCTCAACCTTCAGGGCAGTTAGGAAAGTTATGGGAATAGCTGGCACCTCTGGGCCAGTGGCCTGACTACCAGCAACCTTCTCCATCTTCCTCCTACGTCCCACTGAAATACCATTTTCTGTGAATGCCATGACATGAGAAAAGATTGAGACACACTGAACTATACTATGCATTCCTTATCTTTACCACTATTATTTCCAGAAATTATAATGGACTAGAATTCATAGGGGACTCCGGCACTCTCAGTCTCCCTCTCTCCCACCTCATTCTGGAGAGCTGCAATACGCACACGGCATCATCTAACATCCTAGCCTTAAAGTTACAGGATCTCTACCATATCACTGTTACCGCTAGTCCATTTCAACTAATTACTACCAAGGAAAAATCCTTGACTTGACCAGAAAGAGTGTCTCTAAAATACCAAATGTGTAAATCCCACTCTCTGCTCTACCTCCTCTCCTTTCACCTTTAACACCTTCTATCTCTAACTCCATCAAACTCAATCTTTCCCTCTTAAAAACCTCTAGTCCCTGACCCCTTTCCAATTTCCCAGTCTGTCAGCTCTCTATCAACCTGACTTTCCTCACCAGAGCCTGGAACTTCTGGCTGAGCAATTCAGTGATACTGTCGTGTGCACCCTCAATTCTCTCCAACCCAGTCTAGCTACTCTGCCGTCCCAATTCAAATCATGCATTCTTGGATGCTTCCAGCCTATTAGTGTATCCACTCCAACTTCAAGAAAAAGCAAGACAGTAAAAACAAACAGCAAAAACCACCTTTAAATACTAGCATAACCTGAAGAGCAGGTTATAATCATTCGTCAGCAATCCTTTCCTTAACAGTCTGCCTCATACCTTTCCTCTCTTCATGCGCCTCCTATCCCACTTCAACTTTTAGCTCATGATCTTCCTCTCTCCAGCAACACCTCCAGCCAGCTAGAACGAGCTCACCTTCTTGGTCTTCTGAACAAACAAGCAAGCGAACACACACTGCACGGCTCTCCTCAACCCTACCTCCATTGAGCCGCTAGCACTATGTCCTTCTGTGCCTCACAAAACACACCCCGAAGCGTACTCTCTCCTGACGTCTCCACTCCCTCAATTCCCAGTCACAACTCAGTCTGTCACAACCTGGCCTCCGCCTGGCCCCTAGAGTCCCCAATCCTCTCCTTCAGTACTTCTGCCTGATTGCTCCTGCAGCACCGACACTGCTGCCCATCCCCTTAATTCTCAAAACTCTTCACCCTGGCCTTGCCTTGTGCCACCGCTCTCTCCTGATCTGGAACTACCCCCATCAGTTTGTTCTCTCTTTCATTATTTTATCTCTCCTTCTTTATTCGCTCCTTCAACACTGTGAGGGGAGAGGGAGGTGAAGAGCCAGGTTCCATTCTTGATTTCCTCATCTCACTCATATGGGTCATCTCACCAACTCCTAACACGTCAACTTCTCTCAATATACTGAGGACTCTCAAATATACATCCAACCATTACAGAAGTATAATGTCTTTATAACTGTCAACAAGACAGTCACCACAATGCAAATTTAACACATTTATTCAGAAATACGTATTACTCTCCTTTGCCTCTGATGGCACAAAGGCACCACTACTCAATGATTCTCCCCACCCAAAAGTCCTAACCAACCACCGGCTGGTTAACCTAACTAACCCCTCTCCATGCCACCCCCACCCAAAAAAGAAGAAAAATGAATTTAATGATTCTATCGCAGACATGCCTCTAATTAGTTTTCTTTGCTTTATTCTTACTGACAGTCAGGCACCTCTTCATCTTTTTGAACAATCAGGTATAACAACCAAATTTATCTCTCGTCCCAGTGCCTCCCTACTCTCCATCTCACCTCTACTAGCAGGGTTACCTTCGTTCAAAAACATAAAAAGGTATAGATATACATTTTTGTGTATGTGCTGGAGTCGGGGGGTTAAATTCCAAACTCTTTACTATAGATACAGGGATCTTCACAATATGGGCTCCGTCTGTAGACATGAGCTCCTGTCCTCCGTCCCAAGAACTCTACGTTCTCACATGTAAGCATCTCACCATTCCTTGAACTTAATGGGCCCTCTCTGGACTCCATGCCTTTAAGTATTTTCTTCCCCTTGCCTGATTCATTCATTTCTCAAGACAGCTCATGGTAACATCTGTTCAGTGAAGGCCACCCTGATTCTCCCAGGGCCAGGCTGTCTTATGTTCATCCACAGCACTACATTCAGACTATAAACGCCGTGAGGGAAGGGACCAAGTATTTCCAAATCTAAGTGCAGTGTCCAGTACAAAGTGACATTATATGTAACAGCTGCATCAGTGCTATCCACACTGGCGCCCTGGGCTCCTGGCCTGTTTCCAACTCGAAGGCCCTTCAAGTCAGTCCCTAACACTGGGATTCATCATATGCTTTTCTGCATTCTTGGACCTAGGCCCTGAAAGCCATGCTTAAAAATACAACCAGAATTCTAGTTCACCTTAGTAGGTACTCAACAGTTAGATAATGACATAATGCTCTGCTTTTAGAGGTTATGCCAAAAGAAGCTATAGAAATATAGCTTCCAATAAAATGTTTACTTTTTCAAAAATAATAAGGGAAATAAAGCACATTTGTGTCTCATTTTAGTTTAATGCTCTTTATAAAATTCAATACGGTAAGTAAGTCTATAGGCTCAAAGAGAAAGAAGAATAAAATATTTTTAAAACAATTCTAAAGTCTAACAACAAATACAAATGTATACTGCCAGTATCACCAGTGATGAATAACTATTAATGAGCTGTGCACGCACTGAGCATTACGCCAGTCCCGGGAGAGGCAACAATAAGGAAGACACTATCCCACCGATGAGGAATTCTCAATCTAAATTCATAAGACTAGTTTCAGGGAGGCGACCACCTTAATCCATAAGCCTTACATAATTGGCCACAGAGTAGATATGCTCCTTAAAAAGTGTTTGTGATTGATAATATGTATGTCTTTGGGATAATGATGCTTCACATCCCTTATATTTTGATAATCACTTATAAAGTCATTACTTCTATATTATGGCATATCTACACATGACAGATTATATAAACATTAAAATCAGTGTTTTAGAAGAATACCTTAGTGAATACAAAAAGTACTCAAAGTATGTTAGCAAAAAAAAAAGACTCAAAATATGTACATTAAAAGCTACATATATAAATGGGCAAACTATATGGTATGTGAATTATATCTAGAAAGATATATATATATATATATATATATATACAGTGTGTGTGTGTGTGTGTGTGTGTGTGTGTGTGCGTGCATGTGAAATATATGAACATGAATAAGTCTTGAAGAAAACATAAATCAATAGGAATAAAAGTTATCTCTGGATAAAACTAAAGATGATTTTCTTCTTTTTAGCTTTACAAACTACACAGATTTCTGGGCTTTTGTGGTCAACTAATATCTTCATGAATTTTTCCATAAGAATGTGCTTCCATGCCAAATCACTACCATTTATAATATTACCTAACACCATCTAATATTTCATCATTTTGTTTTCTAAATCACAATGGAAAACTTTTTTCTGTAGTTAACTTTTATTGCATTGATTTCAGCAAATGTTTCCAAACTAATGAGGGCTTTTAATTGTAACACTCAACTAGTATAACAATCACATCTACTAATTAATCAAGTTACTTCTCATCATCCAAATTCTGCAACAGGAGACCTGCCCTTACCTTTTTATCTGAAGTGATCAGCTTAAATGCTTCTGTTACTTGATGAACTGTGGCACCACCACCAACATCAAGAAAGTTGGCTGGAGTCCCTCCATGAAGTTTTATTATATCCATTGTGGCCATAGCCAAACCAGCACCATTTACTATCAAGAGGGGAAAATGATTTGTATAAGCAAAAGACACAATGAAAACAAATTAAACTTAGCCAATGCAGCTCTAACATAAAACACATGGTACCTAGACAGCCTATATTCCCGTCTAGGCCAATGTAGTTGATATCTGCCTTAGCTGCATCTTTGTCCCTTTCATCTTCCTGGGTCCAGTCCTGTAGGTCAAAGATTTTCTTCTGGCGATAAGCTGAATTAGAATCAAAATTGATCTTTGCATCCATACACAGCACTTTGAAGATGAAAAAAAGAAAGAGACCTTAATTTCATGACAGATACAATAAACTATCCAACATTCAAACATTCTTTACTTTAGGAGAAAAACACATTTTGTTACTTTATTGACAATATTTCAATTTATGTTTACAATGGATTCAAACTGTTTCTGGAAAAACAGTATTTGGGAATTGAAACTGTCCACCCAAGTTACTGGTTCTACATCTATCCTAGGCAATAAAGAGAAAATAAAACCATCAAAAACATTTTTAATTGCCCAGAATTAACTGTCTATGATCCTGGCTAAACCCTTCACTTCCGCCCTCTATTCTATTCCCTCTCACCTACTCAAAGACATTGCTCCAGCAATTCTCTCTTTCCTGCATTATAAATCCCCTCCTTCTACTGGCTAAATCAAGGTTACTTGCAAAAATACTGTTCTTTCCTCCACCTTAATAAAAAGAAAGGAGAAAACTATTTTAGCCCCTACATCCCCCTATTCTTCTTTCTATACAGCAAAACTCATGGAAAGAGTTGTCTGTTTAAACTAGGGATCAGAAAACTGTGGCCCATGGGCCAGATTTGACCTGTGCCTATTTTTGTACGGCACAGGCCGTGAGCTAAGAATGGGTTTTACACTTTTAATAGGTTGTGAAGAATAAAGAATGGGAAAGGATTGCGGGGAGGGGGAGGGAGAGAGAAAGAAGAGGAGGGAGGGGAAAAAAGCAGCAGCAACTGAGACCATATGCAGCCCTCAAAGCCTAAAATACTTATCTGCCAACCCCTGTGCTTATTAAATTTTTCTCCTGCCTTCCTTTCTTAAATCCACTCTAATCAGGCTTTTACTTCTAGTACTCTAACAAAACAGCTCTTATGAAGGTCACCTCTCCAACTTTTGTCTTTCAGTTCTACCGATTCATTGCTCAATCTAACTACGACATTCTCCCTGCTGTTCCTAAACAGACAGAAGGCAGAAAAAAACAGCAATTTCAGCTGCTGCCCAACACAAGACACATGGTTTGGAGGTCAGGTAAGTTAACTACTAATAACAACAAAAACCAACATTCTTTCAAAGGAAGATAACAGAATTCAGAATCTCTATACCATATCTTCCCAAAATGTCCAGTATACAATTAAAAATTACTAGATCTGTAAAGAAACAGGAAAATATGACCACTAGGAGAGAGAAAAAAGAATCAAGAGTAACCAACCCAAGATGACCCAAATTTGGAATTATCAGTGGACTGTAAAACAGCTATTTTAAATATGTTTAAAGATCTAAAGGAAAATATGATCATAATGTAATACTCGATAGGTAATCTCAGCAGAAAATAAAAGTATAAAATGAGCCACACAGAAAAACTAGAAATAAAAAGTACAATATCTGAAATGAAAAATTCACTGGGTGGGCTTAACAACAGAACAGAGCCTGAAGATAGATAGGCTAAGTTAAGAACCTGAAGATAGATAAAAAGAAGTTACCCAATCTCAACAAGATTTAAAAAAACAAAACCTCAGTGACCTATTGGACAGTATCAAGTCATCTAACAGTATGTGAAATTGGAAGGAGAATGGGAGGAGAATGGGGCAGAAAAAAATACTTGAAGTGATAAAAAAAAAAAAAAAAAAAAAACAAACATGTCAAGCCAGATTTCTATATCCGGTGGAAATATATTTAAAAAGACAAAATAAAGACATTTTCAGACAAACAGAAGCAAAATTCATCACTAGCAGATCTACATCAAGAGAGGACGTTCTTCAGGCTCAGGGGACATAACATTTGGAAACTTGGATCTACAGCAGTGGCCTCAACCAGGGGCAGTTTGTCCCACAGGGGACATTTGGCAATGCCTGGAGGCATTTCTGGTTGTCACAACTAGCAGTTGCTACTATCATCTGAGTGTTATTGGGTAAACTGCCAAATATCCTACAATGCACAGAACAGCATGCCCCCATAAGAAAAATGATCTGGCCCCAACATGTCAACAGTGACAAGGTTAAGAAACCTTGATCTACAGAAAGGGAAAGAATACGAGAAATATATGAGCAAATAATGAGAACAAGGTCTCTAAATGATGGCTAAGAGAATTACAAATATGGAAAGGGGTAGAACTAGAATGAACTCTGTGGTACTGGAGTGAAATTAGAGGTACCTGTATAAATTCAGAGATTTTAAAAAATAGACATAGACATAAACATATGTGTATTTTTATGTACACACACACACACTTTATGTCTCTTTTTTTCTAGGCTCCGTGTATTGAAAAGGCTTGGAAGCAATGACACACCAGTAGCAACAAGCACAGGTAGCATGCATATCTTGGTTTCTAAATACCATTTTCCATTAAAGGAACCAGGGTTCCTTAGTACAAAAGCTGACTCCAGAGTAAAAGACAATCCTGGAACACCGTCTTGCACAAAAAGTAAAAAAGTGCTCAAAGAACACTTACTTGACACATTAAAAGGGACATATCAAAAGGACAAAGGGGAAAACTTATGATCATGCAAAACCTGTACACAGATGTTCATAGCAGCTTCATCAGTAATAGCAAAATACTGAAACAACCAATGTCCTTCAAAGGATAAATGGTTGAATGAATTCTGGTACATCAAAACAATGGAATACAACTCAGCAATAAAAATGAATAAACTATTGGTACATGCAAGAACTTGAATGGAATTCAAAAGCATTTTGCCTAGTAAAAAAGCCAATCTCAAAATACAACACACTGTATGATTCCATTTATATAACATTTTCTAAATGATAAAATGATGGAGAACAAACTAGTGGCTTCCAGGGCATAAGGACAGGGTAGGGAAGAATAGTGTGAAGGGTGTGCATGAAAAGAACTACAGGAGAAATTTCTTTTGTAGTGATGAAATAGTTCTGTATCCTGATTGAGGGGGCGGTTACACAAACCTATGTATGGGATTAAATTAAATAAATTTATACATACACATATCTATACATACACACAGGGACACAAATGATTTCAGGCTTTTTAAAAATGGTGAAAACTGAATAAGGTAGTTAATCTAGTTTACAGTAATCTCCTTCTTGGATATATACAGCGAAGTAAGATGTCACCATTGGGTGAAGCTAGGTGAAGAGAAAATGAGATTCTTCATGCTTTTTTTTTTTACAACTTCCTATGATCTATATTTATTTCAAAATTAGAAGTTTAAAAAAAAAAAAAAAGAGGCCAAGGAGCCACTTTGAAAGTGCCTCTACTGGCCAAATCTGGAATAATCTGAGCAACAAAACAATGGTAAAAAAATACGGATTATAACTCATGAAATAAAATAAGTATCCATGAGTCCATTCTGCTACAAACAAATAAATGAATAAATGAATGGGGAAGAAGGGAAAGCTCTTCTTTACAATACAATGCCAACTAGTAAATATAGACGGGATGATGGGGTTAGAAAATCATCAGTAGATGCCAAAACTAACGGGTAACAGAGTTTGATGAGGAACATAATCTCAAAATATTTTCCCACAAATTACCTAATAATTACAAAGGGAAAAATAGTGATTCTATAAGCAAGAAATCTGATGGACACTACCTTAACCAAGAGATCCACGTTAACCTGATCAGTATCAGAATAAACCAATATAATGTGCCTCCTGATAAAATGCACCATGAAGGAAAAACACCAGGAAGAAACATCAGACACAGAAACCCAAACTGAAGAACATTCTACAAAATAAATGACCCCTACTCTATGAAAACAAATATATGTGTGTGTGCCTAGGTCAAGAAACAAGGCAAAAGTGAGGCACTGTTTGAGGTCAAACAGAAATGATAACTAAATTCAATGTGTGACCCTGGACTAGAATCCTGGACTAGAAGAAGAGGGGAAAAGAATAAAGGACATTACCGGGATTCCTGTCTACACTTGAGTAAGTACTGTGGATTAGATGATTACATTTTATCAATGTCAACTATCCTGGTTTTGATCAATGTACTGTGGTTATATAAAAGAATGTTTTTAGAAACTGAACTATTTAGGGGTAAAAAAAAAAGTACAATGTCTCCAACTTACTCTCAAATGGTTCTAAAAATATGTTTTTACATATGCACACATATACAGAGAAAAAGAGGATGACACAGCAAATAAGGCAATACGCAAATGAGTGATGATTCTGAGTAAAGGATATATGGGAGTTCCTTGTACTATTTTATTTCTGTATCAAAAGTTGGGGGGACCCACACAATACCATATTCACAATAAGCAGTGATTCAGCCAGCAAAACATCACCCATCATATAAAACTACTGCTGTTGAATAGAAAAAAAATATTGGCAATTATTATCCTTTGCTCTTGCACTTTTCATGTTCCAAATTCTCGGATAGTTATATTTAAGTTATATCTTAACTAAGGAACAACTGACCACCTTTGATAATTCTTCCTCCCAAAGAGTACTACATACCTTGCAGTTTGTTCAGTTCTAAATATTTTCTCGTTTCCATTACGTTTTCTTCATTAACTCATAAATTACTTTCTCTAAATGTTAAAAAACATGACATGATAATTTTATTGCTTTCTGCTTAAACACTATTACTTATGTTATTAACTCTTGAATATTTGTTGAAACTTTTAAATTTGTGGCTCAGTAGTTCATTTTTTAATTGGTATCTGTAAAAAAAGTTTTTCTAAATGTATGGTACAGGGCTGTATATATATCCATGATGTTAAAAAAAAAAAAAAAGTGCTGTTAAAAGAAAAAAAAATGAGGAACATGTAAGCAAAGGCATTAGTCCTTACTAGGTCTCTGGGGTATAGGCTCTAAAAGATAAGACACATTCACTCAGCAGCTAGCTGAGGGTGATTCTCCAATGCAAACAGACTTGGGGTGAAATCCGTAGGACACAGATTTCTTAGGACTGAGTTCTATAACAGTCAGTAGAAACAGCCACTGAAATGCCTGCTAATAAGCAAGGGTGGATGTAGTATCAGTAAATAGAACCCACACCCAATTCATACTGGAGTGCCAAAATCGTGGTGCTCAAAGGGGTTAAATTTTTTAAGAGCTTACACATTGGTCAATTAGTCTCCCACTCCCCCTAGAAATCACAAATGCACTGTGCCAAAATCGTTTTCTCAGAGATTTCTCCCAATTGATTTTAAGTCCACAGGTAATACAATCAGGACAAAATGGCATCCTGGTGAGGTTAATATCAGTCCACTCTCCTTCACTCAGTTTCTGCCACGACTTTTGATAAAACTAAGGACAAGGTTCTGGGAACATAATTGCGCCTGGTTCCTAACAGTGGAATGGTTTGGTTTTGTTGTTGTTGTTGTTGTTGTTGTTTTTCCCTCCAAAAATTGGTAACTGAAGTATTATTAATGCTGTTATAAATTTGAATGTATTATTAACTTTGTGTACTCCTTTAAAAGTGAGGTACAAAAGAGACCTGAAATTCAAACAATATGCAACTTCTGAGACCATGAAGAAACTCTACCCATTCCTATGAGACAGTCCAAACTGCCATGGCTGAGATAATCCAAACTTTATCTACAAATCATAAGCTGTCTAGATAATATTGTCAAAATATTCAAGAAATTAAGAAAAACATTAATTTCTTTGCACTTCTAACTCAGAGAGATTTGACTTGGGACTTCAGTACTCTAGGCCTTTGAACTTTATCACATTTGGACTTTAAGTTCCAGGTGTGTCTTTATGCAGTTTACAATTAGAGTATTTTATGGTATCTTAATGTCATAATTTAATTATCCTGAAGAACCTTTAATATTCCAATAGACAACATGACTGAGAATAATCTTGATGTCAGAAACAGAAAGAATGAACTTTCAAAATTGAGCTGACACTAGTGTATTTTTTTGACCCATTTTAGAAACTTCTGGGGGCAAAAATCCAAACTACCTATAGGTGTTTCTGGACTATCCACAAAACAATAGTTGGGATCAAGATGGTAGCCTCGAAGTCAGAGCTACCCAAACAGAGAGCTAATCTCTCCTCCCTCAAGAGCTCCAAGTCCACTCTTGTTGCTCAATAGGTCAAGAAAACACTGAGGAACGTTAGGGAGATCAAATCATCACAACTAGCCACGTGTCTCTGGGCAAGCCACTTTATCTCTTGGTAACTCAGTTTTCTAACCTATAAAATAACAACAGCAGTATCTACCTCACTTAACATTATAAACATTAAATGGATTAAAGGGATTCATATTTGTAAAGTGCTTACAATAGTGCCTAGCAAACAGTATTTACTATGTTTTTGTTAAATAAAGGGGGGAAATATATACATTTGAAAGAAATTTACTACAGGAAACCAAAAGTATACTCAAAATGTCTCTTTTGAGTGGTCAAAATTCAGAACTATGTATTATCAAAGAAGAAACCGAAAATAAACCAAAACCTGGGAGACAAGCTGAAATACAGTTGAGATATTTTTAAAAGACTAAGAAAAATATATACGACAACAGAATTAAAGTCTACAAATGAAGAATAAAATCAATAAATAATCTGTATTCCAGCTATAAACAATAAGAATATATAATAGCAGAAAGGATCCCATTTAAAAATAGCCACCAAAAATATATTTCCACAAATAAATCTAAGAAGAAATATAATATCTACATAAGGAAAATAAGTCTTATTTAAAAAGATATAAATCAAGACTTGTAAAAGTGAAAAAATAATGTATTTCTAGTTGGAAAAACTGGCTACCAGCAAGATGTTAAGCTCTCCCCCAACAATTTATAAGATTAATGCAAACCCAGTAAAATTCCAGTATGATTTTTTCTAACAAAATGATTTTAAAGGTTGCCTAGCAATAGGAGTTAGTAATTTGACATCAAAGTACCAAAAGCAGAACCAAAGTTTTCAGGGAGTTTGTGAACCTCTAGACGGCATACATAATAGCACATGTGCACATGCTCACCCAGGAACACCAGACCTGTTTCCTTGGATGAGGGTACTCGATTTCGTGAAATTTTCACGGCATTCTTAAAATGCCCTTGGCCCACAAAGGGTTCAGTAATACAAATCTTAAGAAATAAATAGGTAAGAACTGCCTCTCTAAAAAAAAGTAGTTTTAAATGAGCATATGAGGGAAGAGTTGTCCATTATTAAAACTTAAAATTATTGATACAAAAACAATCAGATCCATAGAATTAGACATTTAAATAAGATAAGATGAGGTATCAAAAATCAGTAGAAAAGGATGTTTTATTTAATGATTTTAGGAAAACTGACTATTTGGAAAAAAGAAGTAAAGCTAAAGTAAAATCTTGATTAATCAAAGACTTAAAAGTAAAAAGCAAAATAATAAAGAATAGAACACATTGCAGATAGATATTTACTGATCTTATATAATGGCAGTAAAGGTCCCATTCAAAATTGCAACCAAACAAAGATTTATTCTACAAACGAATCTCAGAAGAAATATAATCTCCACATAAAGAAAATAATCTTATTTTTTTCTTAAGAGAAAAAAATATCTCTCAGCATAAAAGCAACTGAAGTCAAAATAAGACCTGAATACATGAAAAACTGAAAAGCTTCACTATGTATGTCCAAAAAAATCAAACCAAATTAAACAATAGACAAACTTGGAAAATATTTGTATCAAATGTCAGAAAAGAGATTAACATCTTTAATATACAAAGAGTCCATACACATGGAGAGACCGCAGGATATATTAGGTGAATAAGAAAAATGCCAAAGGTATATAGTATGCTATCTTTTCTATAAAGGGTAGTTAAGACCTATGTTTTTATTTGGTTTTATTTGCAAAAGAGACAGTAGAAAAAAAAAAACACAAACTAAAAGTCAGGAGAGAGGAACGAGAGTGAATATGAATATGGAGAAAGCAAAATGTCAAGATAAACGAGTGAGACTGGTGGAAACACATACTTTGTTATTTTGTTCTGATTTTTGAACCATGTAAATAAGTTTTCAGAAAATAAACGGAGACTTCATCAAATTAATAAGAAAAACTATCCATATTTCCCTTTGGGTACTGCATAATGGCCACCTGAAGATAACAGGTCCTAATAAACAGAACCTGTGAATGTTACCCTATATGGTAACATTTTCACAGATGTGATTAAAATAAGAATCTTGAAAGGAGATTATCCTAGATTATCTGAGGGTGCTCCAAATGACATCACAAATATCTTTACAAAAGAGAGGCAGAGGGAGACGACATACACAAGGAAGAGGAGGAGGCAATGTGACCACTGAGACAGAGATTGGAATGAAGTGGCCACAAATGAAGGAACGACACAAGTATGAAAAGGCAAGGAATGGATTCTTCCCTAGAGCCTCTGGAGGGAGTGGAACTGCTGACACCTTGAATTCATGTGATACTCGTTTTGGACTTCTGGCTTCCAAAACTGTGAGAGAATTATCTGTTGTTTTATGCCCTTTAGTTTGTAGTAATTTCTTACAGTAGCCATATGAAACACACAGGTACCAAAGGATATAAACAGAGAATTCTGTTTACTGAGGAAAACATGCCTGATAAATATGAAAAATTGTCAACATGACTAGTAATCAAAGGACTGAAAAATAAAATACCATTTCCTGATTATCAATTTAATATAGATTAAGCCCAATGTTAACAATCAATTCTGGTACAAGTAGGCAATGAAATGGACACTAAATGTTAGAATATCTTCTCTAGATGACTATCTGGCAAAATATATCTCAAAATGTTACTATTCTGACCCATTCATCAAAACGTATGTTAAAAAATACTATTACTTTTCGATTCAAAAATTCTACTTCTGAATATTTGATCAAAATGGAGGCGTGAGGTGAGCCTTTGTAAAGCTCCCCTGGAATTTACAACTAATCGAACAACAATAACTCCACAAAGGACTCCCTGCACAGCAGACAGGCAAGACCAAGAGGCCCACTACTGAATTCAACTAAAGGTGGGTGAATCGCAAGGGCGGGGTAGGAGGGAAGGGAGAAGTGCTGAGATGGAGCCGCAGGGGAGCAGGACGCAGACCTAGCTCAGTGCTCCGAGCTCACTGCATCCCGGAACTACCGCAGCTGCGGGAGAGGGAAGAGCTCGGACTGCTAGGGCTCCGCTTATGGCCCACAGGGCTGAGGGGGCAGCATATAACACGGCTGAGCCCAACACTCACAGCAGAGACCTCGGAGAAAAGACTGAGGGAAGAAGGCTGAAAATGGTGGTTTAAGCCCTCACTGCTGAGCAGAGAACTGAAGCCTTCGGCACTGAGACTAGCCCCCCCCCCCCCCGAGCTCGCCCCGCCCCCAACTGCCCAGTGCTAGAAACAGCAGTGTCAGATCAAAAGAACAGAATATTTGCTGTTCTGAGAACTGTGGACCGCAGACACAGATTTGCAGCCCAACTAGTTCCAACAAAGGGGAGGGAGCTGTGGAAGCAGGACCGGCTGTGGTGGTAGTCGCCGCCATTGCTTTGGGCCACCTCTCACAACTCACCCTGCCCCTGGCTCCACCTATCTGGGCAGATCCCTGCAGGAGTAAACAGAACTGCTGAAACATATGGGCTCTGAATCTGCTGCAGGAAGAGCTTTGGAACTTCAAAAGCTTTCCGCATATCCACACGGACACTGCGCCCTGTGACCCAGGCGAACTATTAACAGAGGAGAAGCCCATCTCCCAGGGAATCTCCCCATTGTGTGAGAAGCTGGAATAGTGCAGAGAAAACATAGCACTATCGTGTGAGAAAGGAAAAAAAGGCTGCAGTTGGAGAGAAAATCAAACATTCTACCAACAAGTACTGGAAAACAAAAGAAAGACCTCTTCCTATCAACCTGTTGCAGAAGCCACTCCTGTAGATGTCTAGGAAGAGAAATAATAAATCAGTAATTGCCATGAATAACCAAGGCAACAAGACAGCTCAGAAAGAAAGTGAAAAGTCTCCAGAAACGGAACTTAAAGATATGGAAATATGGGACTTAAATGACAGAGAATTCAAGATTGCAGTTCTGAAAAAACTCAACAAGATGCAAGAAAACACAGAAAGGCAGTTTAATGAACTCAGAAACACAATCAAAGAACAACATGAGCATTTTATGAAAGAGATTGAAATTTGAAAAAAGGACCAAATAGAATTTCTGGAGATTAAAAACTCAATAGAAGAAATTAAGAATGAAATAACCAGATTAGGTAGTAGAGTTGACCAGATGGAGGAAAGAATCAGTGACATCGAAGATAGAAATCTGGAAATTACACAGATGTAAGAAGAAAGGACTTGAGACTTAAAAGAAATGAAAGAACTCTAAAAGAACTTTCTAACTCCATCAGAAAGAGCAATATAAGAATAATGGGCATATCAGAAGGAGAAGAAAGAAAGAAGGGAACAGAGAATACATTCAAACAAATTGTTGATGAGAACTTCCCAAACTTGTGGACAGAACTGGATCCTCGAATCCAAGAAGCAAATAGAACACCTAATTACCTCAATCCCAAAAGGCCTTCTCCAAGGCACATTGTATTGAAGCTGTCTAAAATCAATGACAAAGAAAGAATCCTCAAGGCAGCCAGGGAAAAGAAGACAGTAACCTACAAAGGAAAGCCCATTAGATTATCATCAGATTTTTCAGCAGAAACTCTACAAGCCAGGAGGGAGTGGAACCAAATATTCAAACTATTGAAAGAGAGAAATCATGAGCCAAGAATAATATATTCCAGCAAAGATATCCTTTAGATATGAAGGAGGAATAAAGACCTTTCCAGACATACAGAAGCTGAGGGAATTTTCTAATACACGACCTGCACTACAAGAAATACTAAAGGAAGCTATTCGACCACCATCAACAGGGACAATTTGTGGCAACCAAAACATAAAAAGGGGGAGAGTAAAGACCTGAACAGGAATATGGGAATGGAGAAAGTAAGTGCGCTGAAGAAAAAGGAATACTCTAAATATCAAACTTTATTTTACATAAACTTAAGGGTAACCACTCAAAAAAAAATCCAGAACTGAAATATATACTGTAATAAAAGAAGAAACAGAAGGAAACATCATAGAATACCACCACACAGAAATAACAGACAACAACAAAAAGGCAAAGAAACAATGGAGACACAGCCTTACCAGAAAACTAAAGATAGAATGACAGGAAATCCTCACATATCAATAATCACCCTAAATGTAAATGGACTGAACTCACCAATAAAAAGGCACAGAGTAGCAGATTGGATCAAAAAACTAAACCCAACCATATGCTGTCTCCAAGAGACACATCTCAGCTACAAGGACAAGCATAGACTCAAAGTGAAAGGGTGGAAATTGACATTCCAAGCAAATGGTACCCAGAGAAAATCAGGTGTAGCCATAATGATATCAGATGAAACAGACTTCAGGGTGAAAAAGATAACAAGAGACAAAGATGGACATTTCATAATGGTAAAGGGGACTATAAAACAAGAAGACATAACAGTCATCAATATTTATGCCCACAATCAAGGAGCACCGAAATGTACCAAGTAACTACTAACAGAACTAAAGGGAGAAAGTGACCAAAACACAATTATACTAGGGGACTTAAATACATCATTGACAGCTTTGGATAGATCATCCAAACAGAAAATAAATAACGAAATAGCAGCCCTAAATGACACACTAGATGAAATGGACATAATTGACATATATAGAGCACTTCATCCTAAAGCATCAGACTATACATTCTTTTCTAGTGTACATGGAACATTCTCAAGGATAGACCATATATTGGGACATAAAATCAGCCTCAGCAAATTTAAGAAGACTGAAATCATACCAAGCATATTTTCTCATCACAAGGCTTTGAAATTGGATATCAACTGCAAAAAGAAAGCAGGAAAAAACACAAATACATGGAAACCAAACAACATACTTTTAAAGAATGGCTGGGTCAAAGAAGAAATTAGAGGAGAGATCAAAAGATACATAGAAACAAATGACAATGAAAACACATCCTACCAAAATTTTGGGATGCAGCGAAAGCAGTTTTAAGAGGGAAATTTATATCATTATAGGCCTAGCTCAAGAAACAAGAAAACTCCCAAATAAATAACCTCATATTACACCTTAAAGAACTAGAAAAAGAAGAACAAGTGAAACTCAAGGTCAGCCGAAGAAAGGAAATAACAAAAATCAGAGCAGAACTAAATGAAATAGAGAACAAAAGGACAATAGAAAAATTTAACGTGACAACGAGCTGGTTCTTTGAAAAGTTTAACAAAATTGACAAACCCTTGGCTAGACTCACTAAGATAAAAAGAGAGAAGACACTAATTAACAAAATCAGAAATGAAAAAGGGGAAGTTATCACGGACACCACAGAAATACAAAGGATCATCCAAGAATACTATGAAGGACTATATGCCACCAAATTCAATAACCTAGAAGAAATGGACAAGTTCTTAGAAACATATAGCCTTCCAAGGCTGAACCATGAAGAACTGGAAAATCTAAACAGACTGATCACCAGTAACAAAATTGAATCAGTCATCCAAAACATTCCCAAAAGCAAAAGTCCGGGACCAGATGGCTTCACTAGTGAATTCTACCAAACCTTCAAAGAGGATCTAATACAAATCCTGCTCAAACTCTTCCAAAAAATTGAAGAAGAGACAGTACTCCCTAACTCATTTTATGAGGCCAACATTACCCTGATACAAAAACCTGGTAAGGACAACACAAAAAAGAAAACAACAGACCAATATCTCTGATGAAAACAGATGCAAAAATCCTAAACAAAATTCTAGCAAATCGAATATAACAATGCATTAAAAAGATTATTTATCACAATCAAGTGGGGTTCATCCCCAGGGCACAAGGATGGTTCAACATCCGCAAATCCATCAATGTGATACATCACATAAACAAAATAAAGGACAAAAATCATATGATTATATCAATTGATGCAGAAAAAGCGTTTGACAAGATATAACATCCATTTATGATGAAAACACTTAATAAAATAGGTATAGAAGGAAAATACCTTAACATAATAAAGGCCCTCTATGACAAGCCCTCAGCTAATCTCATAATTAATGGTGAAAAACTGAAGCCCTTTGCTCTCGTTCAGGAACATGACAGGGCTGTCCCCTATTACCTCTGCTTTTCAACATAGTGTTGGAAGTCCTTGCCAGAGCAATCAGGCAAGAGAAAGAAATAAAAGGCATCCAAATTGGGAATGAAGAAGTTAAATTATCACTCTTTGCAGATGACATGGTGCTATATATAGAAAACCCTAAAGACTCCACCAAAAAGCTATTAGAAACAATCAACGAATACAGTAAAGTTGCTGGCTACAAAATCAATGTACAAAAGTCCATTGCATTCCTATATACTAACAATGAAATCTCAGAAAAAGAAATACAAAAAGCAATTCCTTTTGCAATTGCAGCAAAAAGAATAAAATACCTAGGAATAAACTTAATCAAGGATGTGAAGGACCTATATGCTGAAAACTATAAGACATTTTTGAAAGAAATTGAAGAAGACACAAAGAAATGGAAAGACGTTCTGTGCTCATGGATTGGAAGAATCAACATAGTTAAAATGGCCATATTACCCAAAGCAATATACAGATTTAATGCAATCCCCATCAAAATCCCAATGGCATTTTTTTAAAGAAATAGAACAAAAAATCATCAGATTTGTTTGGAACCACAAAAGACCCCAAATAGCCAAAGCACTCTTAAGGGAAAAGAACAATACTGGAGGTATCACAATCCCTGACTTTAGCTTGTACTACAGGGCTACAATAATCAAAACAGCATGGTATTGGCAGAAAAACAGACACATAGACCAATGGAATAGAATTGAGAACCCTGAAATAAAACCACATAAATATGGACAGATAATTTTTGACAAAGAAGCTAAAAACATACAATGGAGGAAAGCCAGCCTCTTCGATAAATGGTGCTGGGAGAACTGGATAGCCACATGCAAAAAAATGAAACTGGACTGCTATCTGTCACCATGTACCAAAATTAATTCAAAATGGATCAAAGACTTAAGCATAAGACCTGACACAATAAACTGCATAGAAGAAAACATAGGTACTAAACTTATGGACCTTGGGTTCAAAGAGCATTTTATGAATTTGACTCCAAAGGCAATGGAAGTAAAAGCTAAAATAAACGAATGGGACTATATGAAACTTAAAAGCTTCTGCACAGCAAAAGAAACCATCGACAAAATAAAGAGGCAACCAACTGAATGGGAGAAGATTTTTGCAAACAGTGCCTCCGATAAGGGGCTAATATCCAAAATATACAAGGAACTCATGAAACTCAACAACGAAAAAACAAACAACCCAACGAAAAATGGGCAGAGGATCTGAAGAGACATTTCTCCAAAGAGGACATACAAATGGCAAATAGACATATGAAAAAATGATCAACATCACTAATCATGAGAGAAATGCAAATAAAAACCACAATGAGATATCACCTCACCCCAGTCAGAATGGCTATCATCAACAAGACAAATAGTAAGAAGTGTTGGAGCGGCTGTGGAGAAAAAGGAACCCTCATACACTGTTGGTGGGAATGCAGACTGGTACAGCCGCTATGGAAGGCAGTGTGGACGTTCCTCAAAAAATTACGAATAGAATTACCACATGACCCAGTAATCCCTCTCCTGGGTATCTACCAAAAAAAATCTGAAAACATTTATACATAAAGACACGTGTGCTCCAATGTCCATTGCAGCTTTGTTTACGGTGGCCAAGACACGGAAACAACCAAAATGTCCTTCGATAGATGAACGGATAAAGAAGTTGTGGTATATATACACAATGGAATACTATTCAGCGATAAGAAAAGATGATATAGGAACATTTGTGACAACATGGATGGATCTTGAGAGTATAATGCTAAGCGAAATAAGTCAGACAGAAAAAGCAGAGAACCATATGATTTCACCAATATGTGGTATATTAACCAAAAACAACAAAAGAACAAGACACACAAATGAGAAACAAAAACTCATAGACACAGACAATAGTTTAGTGGTTACCAGAGGGTAAAGGGTTTGCGGGGTGGGAGATGAGGGTAAGGGGGATCAAATATATGGTGATGGACGGAGAACTGACTCTGGGTGGTGAACACACAATGGGATTTATAGATGATGTAATACAGAATTGTACACCTGAAATCTATGTAATTGTACTAACAATTGTCACCCCAATAAATTTAAAGAAAAAAAAAAATTCTACTTCTGAGAATCTGTATGAGAGATACTCATTTCTATTAAAGATTTATATACAAGCAAAATACAAAGATACAAAAATTGTATCTTTGAAAAATATTTGACATGAAAAAATTCTATATACAGTAGTTTTAAGGTTAAAAAGGGAAAGATACAAATTGAATAGACAGTATGATTCCAATTACAAACAAGAAGTGATCTTTTTTGAAATGAACTATGCATGTAAAATATTAAAAGGGTGTTGGATAATGAGGTTATAGGATTTCTTTTCTCCAACCTATACTTCTTGGCATTTTGCAAATTTTCCATAATACATGTACAATGCACTTAATCAGAAAAACAAAACAAAAACTCCTTCAAAACATATAAAAATGCATAAAAAAAAGAAAAACTGAATAACAAAGAAAAAGTTAGTTGTTAAATTAAAAGAACAAAGACATTCCCTTCGCGATAGAAGATAGCTGTAGAATTTTACAACTGGAAAGAATTCAAGACTCTTGCTTTCAATGTTATTATGTAACATAATAAAAAAAATACAAGAAATATCTGTTTTATACAGATAATTCTCCTTCAACGAACATTTCATTTTTAAAATGTGCTTCAGCCTTCATTCTTTAAGAAAAGGTATTTTCAGTTATACAAACTACCTGTATTATCATGAGAATTTCCTCATTCTTCTTTATACAACCATAAAAATGACTAACCAAAAAATGGTTTCCATCATAAAGAATATAACTAGAAGTAAAAAAGTAAAAAATGACCTACAAATACTTAAGATTAGAATGTCCAGAGACCTGAAACAAAATCAAATAAATTACAGCAATAGAAGCAGTTAATACAAAATATTAAGAAAAACTTAAGACTACAATAAAGCAACTTACATTTTTAAAAGAAATTTATATGGAAGGCATGATAATTCAGATTCTGATTTACCATTTAAACATACGCAAAAGAAAAGCTGTCAAAGTGACAGGCTCACCTTACTTCTCTAGCGGCTAAACATAATAAAAGGATGTATCAGAGTATATCCTTTGTACAATAAAGACCTATGATGTTTCTAAAGTCTAAAACTTGTGGAGGTTAAGATGGCTAATTCCCCAAAGCTAGAGCTATCCACTTACTACCACACTGGACACTCGAACCCAGCACTGACCCACAGAACGTTCTGAAATGATGGAGATGTGCTTTCCAATATGGTACCCACATGTGGCTACTGAGCACTTGAAATGTGACAAATGTGATCGAGGAATATTTTAATCTTATATCGTTTTTAATTAAATTTAATTGCCACATAGAGATGATGGCTACCATGGGGGAAATGCAGCTTTAACCCATGTACCTAAATATATATTTAAGGTGTTTGTTTTAATGGGTCTGTTTCATATTTGTTTACATTCATTCTATATATTAGAAAACAAGCTTCTACATAAGAATGAGTTCACTTCCTTATACATAAACAGTGTTCCATAAAAGAAGATACTTTACCAGCTCCATCTGAATCCTCTACCATTGGATTTATTTCTACCATGGTTGCGTCATATTTCAGAAAAAGGTTGTAAAGCTTGACCATGTTGTCTGCTGCAGAATCCACAACAGTAGATGGAAATCCCATCTTCTGTGCAAGCTGAAAGCAATTTGTCTCTTTATTAGAGGTATGTCACATATAGCCAATTAACATTAAATTACTATAAATAAAAAACCTTATAGTTTATTATTTAAATAAGCATGAATCATTTGCAGTCAAAAGTCAAACAGTAATCACTGAAATAGCAGCTATTATTACTAAATGGTTAAACAAAACTTTTTATTCAAAATCCTCACAAGGCAGGTTGTTCACCCATTTTACAACTGAGAAAGAGATTCAGAAAGGTCATGTGATTTGCCATTCACCTAGATTCTAGTTCCAGTGTTTATTCCATAGCCTCCATACAGCCTCTAAGCCTCATGACCAACCTAAACTGAAAGAGGCTTATATTTTATTAGAACTACATATAAAAGGTGATTGACAATCCCAAGGGCCCAAACAATGGCCAACATATTAAATCATCCTATTTCACCTTTTAGGTAATTTATGAAGAGTGTCTATTAAGCAATGAGGACATATCCAGTCAAAGTATTATCTCACTCATTCAAAAATCTGGGTACCTAATATACACTAGACCCCCAAAATATAGGTTTCAAGTTTCTAATCTAGTAAAGGAGTTTACAGTCTTGAGCGGAGATTTCTAACTAGATATACCTGAAAAGCTTTTAAAAAAATTTACATACCAAGGTCCCAACCCAGAAGTTCTGGCTCACAAGTTTTATGGTGGACCACGGATTCAGAATTTTTAAAGTTCCATAAGCAATTCTGAACCACTGGTACAGAAGCTACATGTCTGTATGTTTACGCAAACTGCTGCCACTGCTCAGGAATACTACAGAGTTGGTTTTTCCTCTTCCAAGTGCTATCACAGGCTGTAATACATTTGACTTTCAATTATAGAAAATCTTAAAGTCTTTGAGGGTAAATGTGATTTTTGCAAAAAGTTAAGTGCCAATAAATAAAGTTAATGATCAAGATAAGAAATATCATTTTTAGTTAAGACTTATTTCAAATAAAGAATAATGAGAAATAAACTACTATTTAATTTTTAGTAGGTCACAATGCACTGTTTCAGATTTAAACATTTGAGAATTCCAAAAGAATTCTGCCAACCCAGTATGACATTAATTTGCCAAGCACTGTGCTAGGTAATATTTCTGTTCATCACTCAAAAACGTATAATCTTAGCAGATTATTCCTTCAAGTAGTCTTGTAAATCAAGTGTCTTCTTTTTCTGTAAATCAAGTGTCTTCTGTTTCATCTAAATTTAACTCTCCAGTCATAACTCTCACATAACTACCTAATGAATCAAATCTCTGTCCCTTTTAAACATTCATACCATTCACTTGCCTGAATGACTTGCTTCAAGCTTTATTGGGGAAATTTCTCTATCTCCTTTAAAACCTTTGTGCCAGTCAAAATTCCTGCTCTACTGTACTTCAATGCCATAAGCTTATTTTGACATAGTTTCCCATTAACAGATGTAAATGTCATTCAAGCTTTAATATTCAAACTTTGTTTTTAAGATGAGTCACTTGTTTTTTTATATCCAAACTAAACAGTTTAATTCAACAGAGTACTATAAACATTGTCAAGCAAATCTCACAGGCCATACATAGTATTAAACTTCATGCTTCGGTTTGTTTTCTTGGTGGGGGAGGGGGAATGAAGGGAAAGAAGAAGCACACAAGAAAAACAATACAGAAAACTAGGGAAATTGTAGGCAAAATTGACCATGTATGTGCATATACTGAGAAAAAGTCCATAGCTTTCATCAGATTCTTAAAAGTATCCATAAACCTCGCCCAAAATAAAATCACTGATCTATTGGGGATACATAAGACAGTATCCCTACCATTCCATACAATTTTCAGGAAAAAAAAGGGAGATAGGAACATGTTAAATGCCACCATCGCTATGTAAAATCCAGACTAGTTTCTTCAAAAAAATGAAAGAAAAAAGATGGAGAGAGTGAGGGAAAGGAAACCTGTAAATCAGAAAATGACCTAGGAAACATATTAACCAATGGCAATGAAGGACCTTATATGGCTCCCCACTCAAACAAATTGTAAAAGGGAAAAACAAATAAAATAAAACCTAGAGACAATTAGGCAATTTGAATTGACTGGGGAAGTAATGATAACTAAGAAATTACTGTTAGTTATACTAGGTATGGCAATGGTATAGTGACTATTTTAAAAGAATCCTTAGCTTCTTTTCATATGGAAATATTTATGGAGGATATAAAGAAAAATACTGTAGAGACTTCTAAAAGTTTCCATTTCTAACAAGATATCAACATGCCTTCACATTCAAACAATTTTTTTAAAACCTTGTACAAAGTTAATTCTCTTTCTTTAAGTATTATCATTACCCAAACAAAAGTGAGAAAATGTTTGGAATACTACATACCCGTACAGCTTGTTCCTTTTTGATGCCTTCTATAATATCAATAGGTTCTTTAACTATGGCTTCAGGAGACTCAGCAGCAACATCTTCAATGTTGACGCCACCTTGAGAACTTCCTATTAATACAGGACCCTAAGAGGAAAGGAAACAGCCAAAACATCTAAATTTTATTTTGGACCCGTCAATAAAATTGTAAAACCTATTTGTGCACAACACCGAACATCCATCTATCACTCCCCACTCCTATTTTTTAAATTCCTTGAGAATTTACCTTAGCATCTCCGGTACAGTACCCCCTTATAATAAATGTGCAACTGAAATAATGGAAAAGAAGTGAAAAGGAAGAGAAAAACAATGACTCGCTGTGAGGGGAAAAAGATTTAAAATATATGCTAAATTTATACCAAATAATATAAACATGTGTATGTGAAATAGAACCTACGCATTTTTTGAAAGAACTGAAAGGACATTAAAGTACTGTTTAAAGAACTTTAAAATTCATGACAGATTACTGATATTTAAAAGGGAAGGTCTAATGTACAAAAGTTCCCAATTTTATAAGCTCCAGGTGTACTACAAGTCAGTAAAAAAAAAAAAAAAAAGCTGCCTACCTTAAAGAATAGCTCTTGCTATTATCATGAATAATACCAGAAGATAAGATATAAATACTAAATCATTAAGTCAACTTTTAAGTCCTTTAAAATCAATCAAGAAAAAATCCTAGGGCAAAATTATCTAATAGATTTTTTTAATTTATGCACAAAACTAGAAATAATCTTAATGTGCAAAAATAAGGAAATGGTAAAAACATATTACTAAAGATTAATGACATACGAAAATGACCTCAATAGTGTTATGCAGGGAAAAATGATATAAAACCCTAGATTCTATTCTCAAGCTCATTTTTTAATCTAAAGTGTGTTTAAATGTGCACCCACCCACTATTCACATAAACAGAAAAATGGCAAATAAAACATTAAAAGATAATACTTTTGTCATTTTATGTCAGTATTTTCCAAAAAAAAAAAAAAAAAAAAAATTTACAATGAATATACTATTCTTAATCCAGAAAAAACAGTGTGACTTTCACGAAGAAAGAAAAACACTAATTATACTTTTCTATCCCAGCACCTAGTATTTTAGTAATAAACTCATTTTAAGGTATAATGTAAAGGAAAGGAATAGTATTTTATTCATTACTATTTGGAGACCTAAACAGTTCTTCAAATCTTCAAAAGAAGGCAATAGCCAAAGGAGGAAAAAAATCTATGACTTTTTAAGAGATTTAACTGCTATTTAGGTGAAAAAAAAAGATTTAAAAAAAATTACCAGCCTCCTAGGAGAAAAACAGGATGGCTGGGAAACATAGGGGTGAGTGCATCTTTGCATTATTTCCTGTGTATCTTTGTACCTTTTAAATTTTACACTGTGATTAGATTTCAAAATACATGTGTAAAAAAAAAATTGGCTGTCCTTTGTCCCCTGTGTCTGGGAGGCAACCTCTAAACCAGGGGTGTCAAAACTGCCGCCGCGGGCCAACTGCGGTCCGCAATCCATTGTTAATTGGCCCGCAGCAAATTCCAAAAATATATTTAGTTTACTTAAATAAACCAGGTGAGGCAATACGTACTTCACGTCAAGTGAGTGGCCCGGCTGTTTGTGTATTTTACCGCATATAGCCCTTAGTGAAAAACGTTGAAAAAAGTTTGGACACCCCTGCTCTAAACCATCCACTACATCTGAGAGTTTATGCTAATGAGGTGACTCACAGTGGGTGGGCCCATAGATAGTTAACAGAAAGAAGACGACTCAGGTCGGTGCTGGTCAGACAAGAAAGACCAACAATGTAATGAGAAGGTTAGAGCTTTGAGCCAAATTATCAGCCCATCCTTCTGGGAAGGAAGGGGTCCTGGATGTTAAGTTCAACTGAATGGTCAATGATTTAATCAATTGTGCATACTTAATAAAACCACTCCAAACATCTCTGGACATCAGGGTCAGCAAGATGGAAGAACAGGAAGCCCCTGTTCTACTTCGCTGTCCCACAGAAACCCTACTTTTACAACAATATATGATCCAAAAAGCCTTTATGAGATTGCCAGAAATCAGTTAGGAAGTTGTAGCACCTCAGGCAAGTTCAATTGCAACAAAACAGGTAAAAGAAAGCTGTTCATTTCATCCAAGTCAGCTCACACACCCCCACCCCACCCCACCCAAGGTGACCCAGCTCAAGATCAGGAGAAACAGCCCGATATTGGGCTTCTCTCTTGAGAGGGAAAGAGAAAACTAGAATGTGCATCCAACATTCCTGCTTTTCTGGGGGCTGTCAAAGGAACTGGTTTCAGTCTCACCTGACCTGGAGGGTTGACTGTAAACCTGTATACTCAATGTACGAGCAGCCACTGAGAACGAGAAAGCTCAGCAGCTTGTCACAGCACCAGTAACACTGCAGAGAGAGGCCAACACAGCTCACCAAAGTTGGGAAAAGGCACCCAGCTCATAGATTTTTAACAACTCACGGAAACAGAAAAAGAACAAACTAAAGTTAGCAGAAGCAAGGAAATAATAAAGATTAAAATAGAAATAAATGAAATAGAAGACAGACAATAGAAAAAAATTAACAAAACTAAGAATTGGTTTGTTGAAAAGATCAACAAAACTGACAAAACCTTAGACTAAGAAAAACAGAAAAGACACAACAAAAATCAGAAATGAAAGAGGAGACATTACAACTAATGCCACAGAAATAAAAAGGATCGTAAGAGACTACTATGAACAATTATACACCAACAAACTGGGTAACCTAGAAGAAATGGATAAATTCCTGGAAACAGTCTACCAAGACTGAATCATGAAGAAAGAAAATATCTGAAACAGAGCTATAACAAAGTAGAAGATTGAATCAGTAATCAAAACCTCCCAACAAAGAAAAGCCCAGGACTAGATGGCTTCACCTAGGAATTCTACCAAGTACTCAAACAAAACTAACACCAACCCTTCTCAAACTTTTCCAAAAAGTTGAAGAGGAGGGAACACTTCCAAACTCATTCTTTGAGGCCACCATTACCCTGATACCAAAATCAAATACATTATAAGAAAATTACTGACCAATATCCCTGATGACTATTGATGCAAAAACTCTCCACAAAATACTTGCCAACCAAATTCAATAACACATTAAAACGATTATGCATTATTATCAAATGAGATTTAGTCCTGTAATGCAAGGATGGTTCAACACACAAAAATCATGTAAAGCACCACATTAGCAGAATCAAGGTCAAAAACCACATAATCATCTCAATTGATGCAGAAAAAGCATTTGAAACAATTCAACACCATTTCATAAGAACACTCAGCAAACTAGGAATAGAAGGAATTACTTCAACATAACAGAGGCTATGTATAAAAAGCCCACAAAGAACACCATACTCAACAGTGAGCAACTGAAAGTTTGCCTTACCAGATCGGGAATAAGGATGTCCACTGTTGCCACTTTATTCAACACAGTACTGAAAGTCCTAGCCAGAGCAACCAGGGAAGAAAAAAATTAATAAATAATCCAAATAGGAAAGGAAGAAGTAAAATTACTGGTGTGCAGATAACATGATCTTGCATAGAGAAAACCCGAAAGAACCTCAAAAAAAGAAAAAGAAAAACTATTTAAAAAAACTAATAAATGAGTTCAACAAAGTTACAGGATACAAAATCAATACACAAATATGTATTGCTTTCTGCAGACTAACAATGAATAATCCAAAAAGGATATTAAGAAAATGATTCCATTTACAATAGCATCAAAAAGAATAAAATACTACGAACAAGCTTAACAAAAAAAATGAAAGATTTGTACACTGAAAACTATAAGACATTGCTAAATGAAACTGAAGAAGACACAAATAAATAGACATCCTGTGCTGATGGATTGAAAGATTTAATTTTATTAAAATGTCCAATACTACCCAAAGTGATCTACAGACTCAATGCAATCTGTATAATCCTAATGGCATTTTTTCCCCCCAAATACAGTCTTTTTCCATTTTCCATTTTTTACAGAAATAGAAAAAAAAAAAAAAAGAAAAAAAAACTCTAAAATTCACATGGACTCTCCATAGGACCCCAAATAGCCAAAATAACCTTGAGAACAAGAAACCGAAGCTAGAGGCCTCATACTTCCTGATTCCAAAACATATTCCAAAACAAGAAATCAAAACAGCATGGTTCTGGTATAAAAAGACATACAGACCGATGGAACAAAATAGAGAAGCCAGGAATAAACCGTCATGTATATGGTCAAATGGTCTTAGACAAAGATGTCAAAGTCCACACAATGGGGAAAGGACAGTCTCCTCAACGAATCATGTTGGGGAAATTGGATATCCATATGCAAAATAATGAAGTTGGACCCTCACCTTATACCATATTAAAAAATGAACTCAAAATGGATTACAGACCTAAATATGAGACCTGAAACTATAAACCTCCTAAAATAAAACATAGAGGAAAAGCTTCATGACAGATTTGGCAATAATTTCTTGGATGAGACAACAAAGCACAGGCAACAAAAGCAAAACTAGACAAATGGGACTACAACAAACTTAAAAACTTCTACAGAGCAGAAGAAAAAGTCAACAGAGTGAAAAGGCAACCTACAAAGTAGGAGAAAATATTTGTGAACCATACATCTATCTGATGAGATTAATATTCAGAATACTCGTATAAAGAACTACAACTCAACAACAAAAACCAAACAATCTAACATAAAAATGGGCAAAGGACTTAAACAGACATTTCTCCAAAGGAGCTATGTCTTAGCTTAGGATGCTACAGCAAAATACCACGGACTGTGTGGCTTAACCAACAGAAATTTACTTCTCACAGTTCATGCCTCACACCCATACTAATTTCCTTATCAAATGATTGCATGGCACACCTTTCATATTCTGTTCCAAACAGCTGTCTCATTTTTTGCAATACTGTAGTCCTCCCTTATCGGCACAGAATACATGTCAAGACCCCCAATGGATGCCTGAACCGCAGATAGTACTGAATCCTACACATACATACTGGGTTTTTCCCTATACATACACACTTTTCACTTAAAGGAAGCACTCTACAACTTCTCTTTCACACATCCAAATTGCCAACATCAATTCTCTTGTACTTTGAAGCCACTTATAAGTAAACTAGGGGTTACTTGAACACAAGCATTATGATACCTCAACAGTCAATCTGATAACTGAGATGGCTACTCAGTGACTATCAGCAGGTAGCAACCAAGGGACGAGTCACATCCCCTGCAGGAAGGAGTGGGACAGCATGAGATTTCATCACGCTACTCAGAAAGGCACAATTTAAAACTTATTAATTATTTCTAGAATTCTCCATATAATATTTTTAGAATGTGGACGAACACGGGTAACTGACACCATGGATATGGATGGTGACCTACTGCATAGACAAGCTGAGAAATTTCCAAATCTTAAAGCTCTGATTCCTTTTTGCTTTAACAATTCCTTCTTCAATTCATTTCTCTCTTCTTAAATTTTACTAAAAGCAATCAGGAGGAACCAGCGTTGCTCCTTCAATACTTTAGTTAGAAATCTCCTCAGCTAAATAGTCAATGTTATCACTCCCAAGTTCTCTACTCTCCATAAAACACTAGAACATGAACACAATTTAGTCAAGTTCTTTGCCACTTTATAATAAGGATCACCTTTTTTCCATCGTCCAATAACATGTTTTTCATGAACTTCCATAGTTGGCAATATTCTGCATATTGTCACATATCAATATACCAGGAGGGTGACACATCCCTGAGGCCAATGAAAACTGTATGTTTGGAACCCTCCGAGACCTTGCTCTATGCGTCTCTCCATTTGGCTGGTTCTGACTTGTATCCATTGGCTATAATAAAATTGCAATCATAAGTATAGCACTTTCCTAAGTTCTGTGTCTTTCTAGCAAATTATGAAACCTGAGTGGGTACTAGAAACCCGCAAATTTGTAGCCAGCTGGAGAGAAGTGAGGGTGACCTGGGGACCCCCAAACTCGAGGCTGGTGTCTGAAGTTAAGGACAGTCACGTAGAGGACTTGCCCTTAAGCTGTGAAGTTTGGCCCAACTCTGGGGACTTCGTGTCAAAACTCACTGTAAAAGACACACAAAATTTTTTTACACTTGATCTTAGCCAAAAGGCCGAGAAGCGATACAAAATTTTTTTTTAATAAAAGAACTCATTGTGTCTTCTGAGACTAAAGAAGAGAACAGTAAAAAACAAGAGAAATGTTTGAAATCATAGTCTAGTTTTCAGTTCATCTATGAACTCCAAATGAAAAGGTATTCTTCATTTCCTCTCTAGCAAGGCAGTTCATAATTATAAGCTTTTACAACGATCTAAAGAGAGGGGGAAAATCTCAGATTTAAGAAAAGCCTGTTCAACTAATGTCACGCTACTGAAGTAATGTATGATCTATAGATAACCCTAAAATATAATCTTATTCAACAGGCAGAAACCAACACAACTTTAAAACATTTGAACATTTTATTTTAGTTTTATTTTCCTTTTCTTTTTATATCTACTGATAAGAGAAATGAAGAGCCACATAGCAGGCAACACTACTGAGGAGAAAAAAGATAATATAAATTCTTACTAAAGTAATGATTGGCTGTAAGTTAGAGAAAAAGGCTATAAAAAAAAATACATATGAAATAATTATTTTAAAAAGTGAATAGTCTCTTTTTGTACTAATTCCCTGACCAATTAGAAAGAAACCCCAAAATTTGTAGCCAGCTGGTCAGAAGAAAGCTTACATGGGTAAATAGAGATCAGTTAAAATAATGACAACAGTTTTACATTTTGTCACAACTGATGAATGAATGGCTGTTTCTGTTTAAATGATTTGGTTTTAACTTTTAAATTTTAGTAATAAACTTTCAGAACAACTTAACTTATAGCAAATAGCTATAATTTCAAATAAATTACTAATGCTATTTTTACCTTCTTAACATACATTTTTCTTCTCTTATTGGTCTTGCAAAAGGTTTTGCCTTAAAATAAATTTGAATTTAAAATTATATGACAAAGAGGCCATTAAATAAAATAAAGATCTCTTCTTAAAAAGTAAAAATATGAAAAATAAAATATGGAATTCTTGTAGCACATTTTACATCTATTCCAGGCAAAGTAAAAAACTGACATAGTATACCACTCATTTATAGTAGATTGCAATGTTTTACGAGAAAAATGAAGTAGCCAAGGTGATCTGTTCAATTAGATTTGTCTCAGCCCAAAAGTACCCAACAGGCACTCGGCAAACATTAAGAAATCTGATTTTTAAAAAGTGCCAAAACAGAGAATAGGTACTTAATTTTTTTGACACACCAGCCCTATGGTAGATACACCTGCCTAGGTTTCCTGATGTGATACACACTAAAGAAGCTTATGATTCAGCTCCTAAAAAAAGATAAGCAACAAAAGCTATTTTTAGTAATCAGTTAATGCTTATGCATAATACTTTAATTCAACCAAAAATGATCTTTTCTTTTAATAAATAGTTGAATTTTTGTTGTTGTTGTTTTCTCTATTAAGGGACCTGTCCATAGGGACAGGACCTGTCCAAAACAGTCCCTTATATCCCAAAAAGTAACACCAACCAACTCCACATTGGTCCAGTCTAATAGCATCAAAAAATATTATGTTTTTGGCCAAATGGTATTACTAGTACTATCAAATTTTCAGTTTGAATTATTACAACTATGTACTACTTTTGCAAACGAAATAAAAACATTTTTTCCTTAATGAGATTCAAAGAGTTCTCTGACTATTCAAGTTCTTAAAATGAACTCAAATTCCACCTTTTCCCTAACGCTCTAACATATCTTTAATAAAATATATTTAGTGCGTTATAACCATGTTTTTAATAACACATATTCAGTTTGCTACGTTTACTCCAATCAAGATGAGCTACACTTAATGAGCAACAGTATGGGACTCATATCTCAAAATGTTCAGGCACATACACCTTGTTTCTGACTAAAACAGAAAGTAGAAACATAATAACGAACAAAATAATAGATGTTAATATAGTAACATCAACGAAAAGCCAAATGTAGTGAAAATAAGTGAATTTGTAAAAATATAATTTTTGCAAATGTGTGTAATATGTCAGGTTATTGTCATGGGATTTCTAAAGTAACTTACAAAACTAAATTCTATCATATAGAGAAGCTTATAGAGGTAAAAACATCACAAATAAGACAATGCTTTTTATCTTATATCCTGAGTGGATTTTTACTACCACCTAGTGTTGTATCTTAAGAAATACTTCTTATAAAAATTAAAAGTTACAAAGACACTTTGAAATATCATTCAAACATTACCAGATGATTAACTGTAGGGGGAGAAATCATAAAACAGAAAATAGCTATATTTTTAAAAAGCTATTGTATATAAGAAAACTATTTCCATGACCTTTAAAATTTTTCTTACATTACTATTTGTGTAATTAGTAATGTGCTACATCAAATCCTCATCAGGGCTTCCAAATATACCCAGCTTACTTCAGAAGACAAGCTAGTTATCACACAGACTCAGCTCATAAAACTTAACCAATGCACTCAAAGTGAAATAATTATAGCATAAAGTGATTACCAATGCTCTCTCTCAGCACCAGGTCTAGGAAAAGATTTTCTCTTCAACTGATGCTTTAAGTTCACTGCTAACATTTTAGATTCCCTTAAGAGGAGAGCAGAGCTAGGGTATGCTCCTTAGAATTTGCTATCGGAGGTCACCTTTCACCTTACCAAGTAGCAAATCAAACAAACCCAAAACTATTAAAAATACCAACAGTTTGAAAAAAAAAAAAGACAAAGCCAGGGATACACATTCTCTTATTGGGTTCAGAGACTTTCCTTTTGGTCAGAATATTTTACTCTGCTAGAAATTATTTTTTCAGTCTATGGAATCTAGAGATGAATCAGGGATGATTTAAGCTGCACTTAGCAAATTAACAATTTGGAAATTCTATGGATTTTGTATCAGCGGGGTTTTGCCTATAGCTTTTTTTACCACAATATTATACATTAAATTTTATTGCATTAACCAGGCTGGGTTTTTTAAAATGACACAAAAATATTGTGCTCATGACGTATACAAAAAAATATTGTGCTCACGACGTATACAAATTACAGATCATGCCTTTTTAATCCTTCCCATACAAATAGAAATAATAATCACCTTTTGAAACAGAATGTAATAAAATCATCCTAAATATACCATGTCTACAATTACTCACTTGAAATGACCTTTCCATTGTTATTGCAAAGTAGTATTCTCTCCTGGGATATCTTCGCTCACAAACCAATACTTGATTGCAAATTCTGCCCTTTTCTCCTGTTTGCTTCGTAAACAACTTTTTCCCAATCATTTGTGAGGAAACAGCTTTTGCTTCTTCTGGACTGAAATAAGAAAAAGAACTCAAATTCTTTTCTCCTCCAAGTGACAAAAACAAAAGCACACGATAGCCAAAATCTTATCTCATCTAATATTTAAATCTTAGTATTTTCATCAATTCACTAATGAGGGAAATCTTTTACAATGTATGTTTTTAATTTAATAATGATGATTTTTTTCTTTAAAATACATGACTTACGAGAAAACTATCTTTACTCCTCCTTTGAGGCCACTTTCAAATGTTCCTTTTCCTCTACCACCAGCTAAAACCTGTGCCTTTATCACAACATCTTTTGAACCTAGAAGAAAAACACTTCTATTAGATAAGCATAGAGAAGCATGCAAGACACAATACTTTGCTATTTAAGCATAAATTTTAAATGCTATTATTATATAAATGTAGTCAAGTCTTATTTATCTACAATGTCAAAATATGATTTTCTAGATTAGAACATTTAAAACATTCGCCATCTAAAGATACACAACATAAAAAAAATTAGCCATGCATATTAAACCATTTTTTAGAGCTTACTGAAAATAATTTTACCTTTCCTTGACACTTTAAACATCTGGTACTTTGGAAGGTATTACAATATCGAGACTCAAATGTTTTCCTAACATTTCCCTCCTTTTCTAGGCCCATATAAACTTGCCATCCTGTGAAAATTTGAGATATCAATGCTACTTTGAGCAGAAATATACCCTAACTTCAGGGGAAAGTGCCAGTACTGACACCGACTTAACACTGTTTCACTAACAGAAAGCCCTGTTAATATACATTCTTGAGCTGTACTGATGTGAGGAGTACTAGCAGGAGTTAAGGTATGTTTATCAAAAGATGCCAGAATGTTATGCTTATAAATCTTTAAAATATTTGTTCTGATACTCTGAATATTTCTTCTTTAACTGGTAGACTGATCTCCCTTCCTCCCCTTTCTAACTTGAAGAAAATCGGCAAACTAGCTGTTTAACCTAGGTACTAATCACTCTTTCTCTAGGACGATACCTCTTAGAGGGGCACTGTCTCCCAGAGAGGCAGCATTTCAGAGCCTCCTCATTTTGCTTCTCATAGCATTTTACCCATATCAGTAGTGCAACACCAGTATTACGTTACGGCATAAAAACGAACCTTTGAGGTCAGGGTTAAGGGGCATTGTCTTATTCGTTGTATCCCTAGCACAAAGCAGTCCGTGGGATATAACCACCACTCCATGAATGTGTATTTGAACAGGCTGACGATGGGAACTCCACTGTTGGGGAAGTCATCCCTGAATGTACATAGCAGGCAAAATAAGGGGATTCCCACCTAATCAAGGAGGCAGCAAATGCAGTTTGTGATCAAATATGAAAAGACCTGAAGTTTATCATTACAAAAGAATGTTTAGAAAATTAATGATGTAAATTGAGTCTACATTGAAAATGTAGACACTTAAGTCAGAAGATGGCCCTATCAAGGTAGTATTTTAATAAAACCCCTTTTCTCACACCCCACATTCATCCAGTCAGGAAACGTATGGTTCTATCTTCAAAATGTATCCAGGATCTTGATCATTCCTCATCGTCTCCAGTTTGGACGCTGGTCCCAGCCACCATTGTATCTCACCTCGATTACCCTTGTCCTTGACAGAATATTCTCAGACCAGCAGCCAAAGGGATTACCTCACTCCTCTACTTAAAACCTTACACTGAACGCCCTTGCACTCAGAGTAAGGACCGCAGTCCCTACAGAGGCCTACGACAAGGCCCTGACAAGCCCTCCTTCACCTCCTGTGCCCTCCGCACTGCTCACTCCACTCCGGCTACACCAGTCTGTGCTGCTCCAGGGACAGCTCCTGCCGTCAGGCCATGGCTCGAATACTCCCATCTGCCTGGAATAGTCTCCATCCAGGTAGCCATTTGGGAAAGGTCCTCATTCCCTTCAAGTTTTTCTTTAAACCTCACATTGTCCACGAGGCTTACCCTGATCACCCTACCTAATACCTCAACCGTGACCGACCCCCTTGCTCTACTATTTTTTCCATAGAAGTCAATATTTTCAAACATAATATATAACTTCTCGTGTTTACTGTTTATTGTTTTGCTCCCACACTAGAATACAGGCTCCAGAGGGTAGAATCTCTGTTATATTCATTGATGTTTACAAACTCCTGGGAGGGTTTACAAACTCCTAGCACATATTTTCTGAATGTTGAATAAAAGGGCATTTAAAAATGTAGAGAATTCTGACTGATTTTCCCCTAGAATCTCTGTTATGTTCACTGATTTTTACAAACTCCCGAGAGGGTTCCTAGCACATAATATTTTCTGAATCATGAAAAAGAAAAAAGACATTTAAAAACGAAGAGAATTCTTATTGATTTTCCCTGCTCTTGAAAAAACAGAACTGGAAATATTGGGCCCTGCAATTAGAGCTGATTACAAGTGACTCGGTTACACAAGCTAGACCCTTTTCAATTTGCCAAAGTTCCCACCATTCCCAAGTGGTAACACTTAATATTAAATGAAGATTAGAGGAAACTGAGAAATATCCTTAAAACGAACAAAAATTTTCTTATTGAGAAGTCAAAAGGTAGCCTAAGGGATGGACTATGGCAAATTAGTTTGTGCCCAAACCAAAAGCAGCAGCCACTAGTCATTTTACCTGTCTCTGGTTACCTGCCAAGTCATGGGTTTCCAGTACTTCAGAAATACCCATTATATCCAAAGAGGATAACTGTAATTCAGTGTAAATGTAATGTAAAAATGTCAGTAGTTAAACAGGTGCTTTGCTGGGCTAAATTCAAACATTCCTATTCATTAAACTGGTAAATTCACACATGACCTATTAAATAAGAATAACAAAGTTCTACTTTTTCAAAAAACATTTTATAAGACAGAAGAATCTTCCCTCAAAGTATCAATTTCCTTTCTTTAGGCATATGAACTTCTTAGGGCCAGAGATGATGCTTCAAAAGTTCCCTCTAAAAAAGCCCTTCACAACAACAAAAAAAGCCAAAGTAATAATAATAATAATTATTATTATATACAGGCTCCATCAAGATGGGGAAGAGAATTAGAAGATAAGTGTGAGGACAACTAATTGTAAAAAAATTTTTATTCAATTCCATTGTTTCATTCCAACAGTTACATCTACGTACAGGATACTGTGCTGGAGCTGTAGATAAATCAATGAGCAAGAGACTTATCCTGCCCTCACGGAGCTTACAGTCTTACTAGATTTGACCCTTTGCTCCAGATAAGATCTTCTATGGATCCCAAAATTATCATTAAAATATAGTCACCATCCCTCCTGGCTTTAGTCATTCACAAATGTTTAAGTATTCCTTGTATACAGTCACACAATAGAACATTGAAAAGCAGAAAAAAGAAGGTGAAGTCCTGTTGTATACCCTTAGAAAGCTCCCTCCAGGCTGACAATCATTAATCAGTACCCTTTGCATGCTTATTCAACCAGACAGAAACTCCACCTTAATTATACTAGAATCCAAACCATATTTCTACAATCAGTAGGAAAATTATGAGAACTCTGCCCAATGCCTTACTGAAAGCCTATCTCCCGGAACCAGTAAGAGATGGCAATGGGCTCATAGAACTGACCTCAAATTATAATTACTTCATTTCTCCGTGCTTAACAACCATCCCTTTGATAACCCATTCCAGAAACTCCTATGTGATCTTCAAGCTTCCTTTGATGGAATCATATAGTCTTTAAATCTAATTAGAATTAGATTTCCTTCCAACCTTTCTTTCATCCCTAACTTTATTCACAACACATAAAACTTGCCTCCAGAACCATGCTTCCCAACATTTTTCACATCATGACACACAGAAAATGACAGAATTTGTAGGGCATACTGGGGGGAGAGGCCAGGGCTATTTCAGAAGTCACCAGCTATAGGGCTCAGTGGCCCCAGACCCCATGCTAACTCAGCTTCTCTTGCCACCCACAGGACTGAGGGGAAGCAACAGTTTGTCACACCCGCAATGCATTTACTCTAGTATATTGGCAGGTAAGTTAAGAGTTTTTAAGAATGTGAATTAGCATTTTATTAATTTTGCAGTAATTCAAGAAGCAAAAATCACCCTGAGGTAGCCAAAATCAGCATTGGGAATTGCTAGCTAGATGGACAGAACCAGGTGTTTTCTAAGGCACCTCATACCACACCTTGTGCAATTACATCCCATAATCAATATCTTCTGATATTAATGATTTGTTTCAAGAGACAGAATTATCAATGTCTTCATAGTAGTTACTAGATACATCTTTTAAAAAGTAACATTTCTTATCCTCTAGATTTAAAGGTCCTCATTAGTCACTAATTCCGCTGTCATACTGTAATCATCATTTGCAGTGTTCTTTAGTAAGAACTCACTTTCTAGATGAACAAGATGCCTTCTGTCCCAAGGGGCTGCCTACCTGCTCCTTAGTGCTTGTTAAGACCTGGATCCAGAGAACTTGCCAGTAATACTTACAGTATATCTTAAACGTAACTATTCTTTTTCCACAGCTAAGACTCATTAAGTATTTTTATAAGGAGTAAAGAAACCAGAAGATTGGCATCCGAACAAATCCTACTCATTTTATGAAAGTTTCCACAAATTATTTTTTCTAACAAAACAATGAAATTAGATTAAATGAGTAAATATATGGAAAACTAAAGAAAACTAATTATAATAATTTGGAAATAGAAAAAGAAATAGCTTTTACTGATTTCATTATATATAAATCAGGCCCTATTAACTTTGGTATGGAAAACATTTTTAGCCTTCAGCATTATTACAAATGAAAGATTTGGTAAACAAACAAACACAAAAAGCACCATTTAAGAGATTATACTGACAAAAATTAAAAAAGAAAGTCAAAGGGTTGGAAATTCATCCTTAAGGACATATGGATAGAATAAAATAAACTTATTCTCAATATACTTTCTCAATTACATTTCCAAGTTTTCCTTCTTACTTAGCTGGGTCTTTAGAAATTAACATTTAGGTCATATATAAAAGATTGAATCTCAAGACGGTAGTTATTAAAAAGTAGCCTTTGTAAGAAATACTACAGAAATTCAAAGCACAATCATGAGTTTTCTTTAAGCCTTGAACCTAAGAGCCTCATATATGTTGTTTCAAAGGTAAAAATGAAACACACCTTTTATCACGTACAAGTTCAAACTATAAGTCACCACCAAATTCACCAAAATTAGTATGAACTTATGCAAGACTTTTGCTAAATAAAAAGTTTGTTTGTAATCTGAATAGAAAGAATTTTTTCTCTGATTAACAACAACAAAAAACTGTAAGTGAAAAATCACGCTTCCTAGTCAAGGAAATCAGGACCACCACCACCACATTCAAAAACATAGTTTATAATACACAACAATTTTCTGAAATTGTACGTGACCTCACTTGAAAGAAAATCCATTCTAGAAACAAATAAGTACAAATCTAGATTAAATTCTAAATTTTTTAAAAAGTTTTAAATATTTCATATCTTTCTTGAAAAATTAATAAAAGCAAAGTCTTAAGCAAAGCAGATTTAAAGCCATATTATTCAAAGGTACATACAAGAGAAATTAACTGTGCTAACCTACAAAAAAATTGGTGGGATTTTAAATACTGTTAAAAAGAAAATGCATTACATAGCTAGTACAGTACTCATTACTATGTTCTCATATTAAATCCTTAAAAATGTAAACTGAAGCATGTTTTTTAATTTATTTTATAATTAAGAGATTAATTTAAATTCGAATTAACAAAAGCTATTAAGTTTTCTATTACCAATAAAAAAACACCTACTAATAAACATAGGCAACTACTTAATTCATTTAACAAATATTAGTATTTACTTCTAAGAGTTTGGGAGATACCAGTGAACAAAATCAGACAAAGAAACCCTGCTCTCGTGAAGTTTATATTTTAGTGCTCAACTTCTTTTTTCCCCCCCTTTGGCTCCATTTTCCATGTCAAAAAAGGGGTGAGGGGAAAATACAGGACTTCTCTTTTACAACCACATAAACAGCTAAGATTGTCTTTCACCAATCACTCCACTGTATTCCAACTAAAACTACAACTTCGGCTTCCTAATGCCAATATAAGTGATTCTAAGTTACCAGGCACTATGGGAGCTCATAATAGTCTCATAATTTTAGAATGTCAATAATCATAAAGTTCTGCCTTCTCTTAAAGTTTGTATCTTTTCAGAGTTCCCATGTCAAGGTAGCTGGCCTGAGTTTTTTTAATTTAGTACCTAATTTTTTGGCAATTGCATAAGCTTCATCTGGTGACTTCGCCACGTGTCCTTTGGGAACGGCAACTCCAGCTTCTTGCAATAATTCCATACTCATGTATTCATGTAGGGAGAGATTCCTTTGCTGTTGCTGCTGTACTTGGAGTCCATGGTTGTTAAACAATCCAGAACTTCCCAGAACCTAAAGAAATTGGGGACATATTTACATGTGAGAGTGATCTGGCAGTTATTCTTGTTAAAAACACCTTCTCAAAATAATTTGTTTATATAGAGTACTTGGTTCTTCATAACTGTAATAAACCTGTTTATTAAATCATCAAAATATAATACAGTACCTAAACTACAACATAGTCTAACAGCTAATCTATCAGCTAAATTATCAAATGCTACCCTTGTAGTTTTAACTATTTCCTCATCATTTTTAGTCCCCTCTTTCACTTGACTTTTACCACCATACCTCTAATGATCTATAGAGCACTTTTACCTCAGCCAAATTCAGTAGGTCTAAAACCAATCTTCTCTTTCCCAACAAACCAAAAACCCTTCCCAACTTTCTTCTCTCCACCATTCCCCCAGTACCTAACAAATTGCCTGGTACTAGATATGTGATAATTGAATGACTCAGTACCATTACTCTTTCACACACTCAAGGCTCAAAACCCTGGCTTCATCTATAGTGGTGTCTGGTGTGCTGTCCAGATCCTCCCTTCAGGACCAAGGGATTCACAGCCTCAGCTGCTGGGCATGTTGGCTGCTGACAGCTCTCAGCTGAGTCCTCTCCTTGGAGCTTCTGTGCCCAAAGTCACACCTCCTTCCCACTGTCAGCCTGCATCCAATCACTGGTCAAAGGGGGTCAAGAGAGGGCTGTAACAACCGAGCACCTCACCAGGTCTCTTGACAGTTCACGACCATCCTAACTGCAGATCTCCCACTGGAACAGCAGCGCAACTGCACTACATTCTACTTCTCCCTCTATTAAGTCCTTCTTCCTTCTCTCTCCTCCAGGGGTTGACGCAGAGATCACTTTCCAGTAGGCTTCCTCCATGAAACTCTCCATATCATAGCTTACACATATCATCTCAGAAAACGTATCTGCAACATCATCTTGAATGCATTCCTTCTAAATAATTCCCTTAACTGGTACAGCAATCTCCCCTTATCCATGGTTTTGCTTTCCGCAGTTTCAGTTAGAAACTAAATAAGTGGTCAAGCTCGGTCTGAAAATATTAAATGGAAAATTCCAGAAATAAACAATTCAAGTTTTAAATTGGGCACCATTCAGAACAGCATGATGAAATCTCACATAGTCCCGCTGCATACAGCCCCGGAAATGAATCATCCCTTTGTACAGCATATCCACGCTGTATAAGCTACCTGCCCGTTAGTCACTTAGTAGCCATTTCTGTTATCAGATCAACTATCATGGTACCACAGTGCTTGTATTCAAGTAACTCTTATTTTCCTTAATGGCTCCAAAGCCACTCACACAGCTGCTATTACAGTACATCATTATAATTGTTCTATTTTATTACTGTTGTTATTAATCTCTTACTGTGCCTAACTGATAAATTAAACTTTATCATAGGTATGCACATGTAGGAAAAAATATATATATGAGGGTACAGTACTATCCGTGGTTTCAGGCATCCACTGAGGGTCTTGCAACACATCCCCCATGGATAAGGGGAGACTACTGCATATTTTTATGTTTTCTTTCAAATACCTATATTTACAAATAACTAGTAGTACCTATAAGGTACTGCTGATAGGTTTTATATCACTTGAAAGGTTTTTTTAACATCTGAAGTATTTTGATGATCCTTTCCTTTGCACCACTGGATGCTGTAACTTGAAGTATCATCAGCTTTGAATTACGTTGGTAATACAAATGCCTGTATAATCACAAGCATCCCCACATTTAGCTATTTATCTTTCTCGATATTATCACTTAGAAGATTCCTACTGCCGAAAGGCCACCAATTCCTGGCCAAATCCCTACATCACCACCCATCCAGTAACACACCTCGTTTAAATAATACGAACTCAAACATAGGAAAATGTCATTAATGGGAAGTATGAGTCACAACGACCAAGAAAATGTCTTATTTAATCTACTTGTAACATTAACTATTTTTATCAAATATACGCTGGATGAAAGAGACAGAAAACTAAAAGAGGGTCTGAGAACCAAACAAAATGTTTAGGAGAATTTGCTAAATTCAATGTGTGATCTTGTAAAAGTTTCCTAAGACCCTGTACCTCTGTGTCCTCATCTACAAAAGCAAGGGGATAGACTAAGGTCATTCCAAACTCTAAAGCTATATTACTTAATGTGAAGGTATTAGAGATGTTACAAGACAATATATTGGACCGCTCCATATGAAGAGACAAAGACTTATAAAGGAATTTCCAAAAGGATAAAGATTATGATTAGGATGAAAACACATTCACCTCACTTTCTAAAAACTAGACAGCACCTTTTAAAACTCACAAGAAGGAAATTCAAGGACAAAAAAAAATCACTTGTCCTATTAGGAAGCAAACTCATGGAATTCACTACCTGTAGGTTGAAAGCATGAATAACTTCTAAAAGAAAAATAACGGTCAAAATAAATTCACTTATGGCATGTCTGAGGAGTTATTTCAGAACATAACCTAAAAGTCTGGAACTGACTTCCGAAGCCAATTATGCCCTTCTACAAATTTCATGGTATCAACGTTGAAAAGAATAGGCCAATTCTTATATTCTGGGGGGGAAAAAAACACTGTACAGCAGATTCAAGCACACAGACTTTGGAGCCAGACAGTTCTGGAATTAAACCTCAGGTTAATTCCCCAGTCCCAAGGGGTGGGCGGAGGCTTCCATGGCCCCTCTTTCGAGAGAGGGAAAAATGCCCTTCAGACGTACTTTCCTGTGCCTCGGGAGCTGTAGTAGATGGGACGACTTCGCAAGATGGGCAGTACCCGCTCACTGGGCTTTTCTGGGATGGGGCAGGGAAATTTCTTCCCTCCCCCCTGTAGGAGGACCTGCTTCCTGACCTAACCCAAATTACCTGTTCTCTTGGCCAGTTTCTTCATCAACGATGCCGACATTAATGACTCCCTTACCGTGTTGCTGCGGAGCCCAATGCAAGACTACATGTAAACCACTTAGCATATAACGCTGGCACACGGTAAACACTCAATCAACAGACAAAACCTGTGGCCCCTGTAGTGTAGTCTATCCAAAAATGAAGTCATCCAAAAGACTATTTTCTTACTTCCCCAATTGGCAAGCTTGTAAACCTCATATTATTACCACCATTAACAGAACAGAACACAACTACTTGGGGGAGGGAAGAAACCTCCCTGCCTCATCCCAGAAAAGCCCAGTCAGCAAGTACTGCTCCTCTGGCGAAGTCGTCTCATCTACTACAGCTCCCAAGGAACACGAAAGTACATGTGAAGGGCATTTTCCCCCCTCTCGAAAGATGGGCCGCGGAAGCCTCCGCCCACCCCGTGGGACTGAGGAATGGCAGAAGCAACTGCCCTGGACCCCGCCACCCCCACTCAGAGCCCACCCCGGCTCCCCGCCGCCCCCTCGGAAACACGGTGAGCAGGTGCAGGCGGGTCGCCGGGGCTCCTCACGGACCGAGGCCCTGAGCAAAGCGGCACAACACGGGCCAGCTCGCAGTGGCGGGCAGCACTCCCGGGCGAGCTGCCCGCAGGCCTGGCGGGACCCCTATGTCACCCAATGTCACCGATTGAGAAGTGACCCCAAGCCGGGCCTCTGATCCCTTCACACTTCGCCCACAGGAGCCAAATCTCCCGCATCTCCTTTTCTCCTACCGACCCTCGAAGCAAGAGCGGGCTGGACCCCAATACCTGGGCAGCGGCCCGCAGCGCCGTCCGGGGCGGGTGGCTCCTAAGGGTGGCAGCGGCCAACAGCCGACTGTAGAATATGGAAGCAGCCATTTCTGAATCCAACCCCGACCCCTCGGCGCCGCGCGCGCAGGCGCAGCGATGGCAGGCGTCGCGTTACGCAGCGGCTCCCGTCTCGCTCTCCGACCTTGGCCCACACATCGGGGCGGGGCCTCGGGTTAACTCCTTGTTGCCGGGCGCCTCGCCCAGTGGACAGGCAGAAACTGCCCTGCTAAGAAGCTAGGCTGGGCTAAGCAGTCATAACGCAAACTTTGACCTTTGGACTGGGCACCGCAGACTCAATATCCGACGTGCGGCCAGAAAGCACCTGAACATTCCCTAGTGAAATGCAGTGGAAGCGCTGCCACTTGTGTCATCTTAACTTCTCTGAACCTCCGCTGCTTCATCTGTAAGATGGGGTGCCTTCAAAATATAAGTACTGAATGTCTGCTTGAGCCAAACACTGAGTTAAGTCCTTAGAATACAACAGTAAATAAAACAGAGCGATTCTGGCGCTCAAAGGGAGGAGTCTACCACTAGTTATCAATCCAGAGGGCACCCCAGAATCACTTGGGAAGCTTTTTTTTAAAATACCTTCACCAGACCCCATCTGAGGAGCTCGATTTCTTAAGTTGTGCAGATGAATCAGATTCACACAGTATGCATTGAAAACCCGGAGATGACGTCTGCTCCATCAAAGAACTGACCTGGGCAATGACCGCACCTATTCTGCCCAGGACATCGAGCTTCAAAATGTGTCCAAGAGATTTCAGTGAGCAAGATCTTCACCTAGGAACAGGTGGGAGTTGCTCAGAAGCATTAGCCAGGTTCTCGTACCTACTTAAGATGCACAGTGATCCGATTCATAGAACAGCACTGTATAAAGAAAAAATCTAATACAAGCAGCTTATCGACTTAGGGAATGGAAAGGTTTTTTTGTTGTTGTTTTGGGTTTTTGCAGCCCCCCAAATCTCAGTTTTTAAAGGCAGGACTTTCTTAAGAACTTTTTTGTTCCATTGGAACACATGGGGGACTAACCTCAAGGCTCCGTTCATCACTAATAGATATTCTGTACCGTTAGAACCAGAGAGAGGGGAAAACAGAATTTGGTAGCTCAGATCTCTCTTGCTCCACCCTTCTACTGCTCATCATAGCCAATCAAATAGTCTGGATAATGTGTCCAAAAAGCCAGGGCTGTGACCTGCCACTTTCTATTAGGAACACATACCCCATCAGCTATGAATAGGGCACACTTATTTTCAAGCCTGCTCATTTTAACTGACAGCAAACACAGTAGTTGAGTTACCAGTACAACCAACCATCTGAGTCCGAGGCCAATTTTTAAAAGGCACATAGGTAAATCCAGAATAAGTCCAGGTACTAAAATAAGATGTAAGGCTATAGCCCTGCTAGGAGCCTAACTGGGTTAACTTTGCTTCAAGTTCAGGTCACATCTCTACTGCTATGTCCTCTGTGATACTGTTTTAAAAACAGGAACAACAGCAGCAGAAATATGATCGGAGCGCAAGTGAGCAAGAGAACATGCTGGTGGTCCATGGGGCCCATCTCCTTTGGAGGCCCAAGCAAGGGGGGAGGTGCACGCCTCCCACAGCACTTGTTAAGTGCAGAGCCACTGTACCTCTTGACACCTCATTGGAGACTTGAGTAAGGTAAAATGATGGTAGGCCACCTACCTGCTAAGTGTTTCATCATTATGCAATCAGCCTTAAAAAATGAAATTGCTTTACAAAAAAACTACTTTTTTCACTGCCAAAAAAATTGCAGTCCTTATCCACAAGGCTCTTAGAAACTAGTAGTGGGCAGTAAAGGATAACAGAATGTGTTAAGTAGAATAGACACTGAAGTTTGGGAGGCAGGTAAGAGGGAGAGTAGGGTGAGGAAGAGGAAAAAGAAAGAATTGTTCCTCCGGTGCAATGGCATTCGTATCCTTGACCTCTAGTCTCCCACATTGTCTATCTCTGCCTTCTACTAGGAGATTAAAGGAGAGGTGGTAGGCGGGTAAAGAAATTTCCTGAGGGGAAGAAGACTAATTTTTTCACAGTCCTTTAAAATCATTCAAGTTTTTATTCCGCCCACATTCTAACGCTCCTGGAGAAGATAAAGAGAGGGGTATAGAAGCTAGACACTCTCTGGTGGTTCCTTGAGGAGGGTCCATGTTCTGTGTACTCACCAAGACCACTGTGTCCAGGATGAAGGGTAATTCCACCCCCAAAGAGATTTGGGGATCTAAAACAAGGAGCATTGGAGGGAGACCCCAAATCCCTTGAGCTCAGGTGTGGTAGAGGTGTGGAAACCTCTGGCAGGCTGGTGCTCTCCAACACATAGAGCTGAATCATATTCCCAGGATTTGTACCCACCCCAGCAGAGCTGGGAAAGCCTGCAAAGGCTTCCAGAACCCTTGAGAGTTACATAGACAAGCGCGGACAGCCAGCAGATGGGAGCAAGGAGGGATAGACCTGTGAAGAGCAATGATCCGGAGTGTTTGGGAAGAGGGATGTGTCAAAGGATGCCAGCTTAGTTAGATGAAAGCATCAAGGACTAGATGTTCCCTGCTGAGCTATCGCTGCATATAACCCCTGGATCAAAGGATAAGGGAAGCAAATAAATCCTGATTTAACAATGGTTAAGTTTCTGGCACTTGATGTAATAATAGAATTCAAGTTCAGATGTAGCAAAATAGTCATAGTTCTCATACAGATGAACATATGGAATGAACTTGGTATCACTGTACCACTGGTTCTCAAACTTGGCTGAACACTAGAATCACCTGGAAAGCTTGTAAAAATATCTTTGCATGGGTCCCACCACGAAAGAGTCTAATTCAATTGTCTGGGGTGAGACCTAGAGTGGTATTTTGTAAAAGTTCCCCTAGTGTTTTTGAAAAGCACCCGAAGATGACAACCACTCCTGGCTTGCTCTTTCTGCTATCCTGTCTGTCTCACAGGAGGGGAGGGGCTAAGTAAGGGAGGAGGCAGCCACCATAGATAGGCATTGGATTTAAAGTCAATACTCCTGAATTTGAATTCTAGCTCTGCCACTGACTAGTTGTCTGGTCTTGAGCAAGTAATTTATCCTCCCTGAGTTTCAGGCTCCACATTTGTTAAAAATGGGTGTATTAGTTTCTGGTAGCTGTTGTAACAAATTGCCACAAACTTGGTGACTTTAAAAATCTCAGTTCTGGAGGCCATAAATCAGAAATCATTACCACCTGACTAAATTCAAGGTGTCAATAGGGCCGCACTCCCTCTGGAGGCCTTAGGAGATAATCTGTTCCTTTTCCAGTTTATAGTGGTTACTGGTACTCCGTAGCCTATGGCCACTTCATTCCAATCTCTGCTTCCTTCTCTTCTATCTATGTCAAATCTATTCTCTGATAAGGATACAAGTACATTTAGAGCCCACCATAATCCAGGATAATCTCCTCATCTCAAGATGCTTAGTTTAATCTACAAAGTCCTTTTTGCCATGCAAAGTAACCTTCATGGTTTTGCCATATAAGGTTCCAGGTATTAGGACCTGAATATCTTTCAGGGGGCCATTATGGAGCCTACCACAACAAAGCTAATAATGAATGCCCTGACCATCTGATGGGGTTGTAGTTAGGAACAAGTAAAACAAGCATGTGCAAGCACCTGAAAATGTTCTGCAAATGCAACTATAGTCGTTATTACCACATTCCATGACTCAGCTTTTAAAACCCAGATGACATGTGCTGTACTCCTGGCAGCCCTAGCAGCTTCCCATATGCTCTCCCAGAACATTTCCCTTGAGGCAGAACCAGGACCACCCTAAGTTTATACAGGCCCTTATGAGAATTAGAAAAGGAAGTGACTCTATCCTCAGGACACTTTACTTCTCTCTGTTGGAGAACTGACAAAATATATTCTGCCATCTCTCAAAAACTTGTAAGGAGAATTGAGCAAATAAATAAATATGTTAAGGATAGTGGGAGCTAGATTTCTATCAAAGAACGGAATTAAAAGATGAAAAAAGAGAATATTAGAATTTTCTCTTAATTGGAATTAAGTATTGGTATAAACTCATGGTTTTCAATATACAGAAATAGATATAGAAATAAATATCAATATTCTATTAGTTATGTTTCTCCAGAGAAGCAGACAGAATAGGATGTATACATAGAGAGAGATATTAATTTTATGGCATTAGCTCATGCAATTATGAAGGTTCGCAAATCTAAAGTCTGCAGGGTGAGCCGTCAGGCTGGAAACCCAGGGAAGAGCTGTTCAAGTCCAAAGTCCATCAGAATGGAGAATTCCCTCTTTCTTGGGGCAGGTCAGTCTTTTGTTCTAGTCAGGCCTTCAACGGATTGAGTGAGGCCCATCCCCATTACAGAGGGCAATCTGCCTTACTCAAAGTCCACTAATTTCAATGTAACTCATACAAAAACACTCTCATAAAAACATCCAAAATATTGTTTGGCCAAATACCTGGGCACCTTGGCCCAGCCAACTTCACACAAAAAATTAACCATCACAAATATAAATATGTACGTTTGTGCTCTCTGCCCACTGAGAAAGCCTGGGAGCAGCAGTCCCCAATAACAATAAGCACACCTAGTGTCCAGATCTAATTACCCTTCTCCACTGAAAGGAACTAGATATTCTTGGCGAAATTACTGGTTATAGGATTGAGCATGGAAAGTATAAGATGAGCTTAGAATGTTTTGTTGAGCCAAAAAGTATGGATGTGCTCAAAAATTATGGGAATGTGTCAAAAATATAGAGAAACCAAATAGCCATTGACCAATTATATGACAATTTGAGCAACAACAAAAATAATAGCGGGGAATATGGCATACATGTACTGTTTCCTATTCTTCCTACTTAGTACAACTAAAATCTCTAATCATTATATATAAAACAATCATAAGAAGACACAAATAGGAGAAGAAAAGAAGTCAGACCAGTTAGGGACCACTGGAATCAAGTAAGAGCATGGTGGTAATTCCCTGGGTTTTCTTTTTGCCTTAAATATCCCAAATTGGGTGCTAAAGAAGCTAGCAAACCATAAATGCTAATGGGTGAAGACAAAAAAAAAAAAAAAAGCCCCCTCTACAGCTAAAAGACTAGGAAAGTTACAGCCTAGGAAGACAGAAAACATTTCAGACAATAACCATTTTACTCTAGTCAAATGCCACAGGTAAAACTGTGGCCCCACCTTCACCATGCCAGCAAAGTCTGAGTGGAGCATCAAAAATTCCACACTTACAAGGTGTAGGTACTCCAACACCCCACTAAGGGTGGTGCCAGAGAAGAACACTGAGAATCTTATTCCCACTGATTGATAATGAGCCCTCCCCCTCAGTGTTACTGGAGACCACATGGGGAGGCTGGACTTCTGCCCCAACCCAAAAGTTATGAGGCACTTCTCCCCTTCCCCAGTGGGGTGGTGTCAGAAGAGGTCTAATGGAAACTCAATACTTTCACCATTGTAGAGTGGTAACAAAACCACCCCTACTGTGGTGTCAGTGGAAACCAGAACTCCACCCTTACCCAGCAGTAATAAGGAGCTCCCTGACCTTGGGGGTCAGTGAAGTCCAACGGAAGAACCTGAACTGTGACTTAGTCGTGAAGACAGCATACGATGCCAAAAATTCTGAAGAAGATAAAAAGGGAATCCCTCTCCTATGCAACCCCCAACACACACAGACACACACACACATACACATACATACACACACACACACACACACACACACACACACACACACACAAACAGTAAAGGGCAGAAGTCACAGCAAGCAGAGCACCTTTTGGAGGAAAGGGGGCATCTTTCCTCCACCCCCACCCTGATATAATGAGGGCATGGTGTTAGGAGGAGGCTGAAACTGAAAACAGCGTGCAGTGATGTGTTGGGAGAAGGGATTCTTTGTGAGGACCTGAGTGTGTTTGTCACAAATGCACACATCTGAAAGCAGCTCAGCTCACCAGGATGGCTGTTTCTCATGTTTTTTTGACTGCAGGAAAATGAAATCTTCCAGGGGACCTCCTTCCATATTTACCTTTCTCTTCTGTTAAGTTATCCCAGTACTCTAAAGAGCAAAAAGTAATTTTTTTAAGATGCAGAGTATGGGAGGGCTGGCAATGGTAAAATGTTTTCCCACTACCTAGCCATGTAACCTTAGGGCAGACAAATAACCACTTTATGCTTCCAATTCTTATCTGTAATATGAGAGAATAGAGATCCTCCGGGGTCTCTTCCGGTGCTAAAGTGCTACTATTCTGTCAACCCCCATAAATTATCCTCTTTTCCCCCAACAACCAACACAGGACAAACTAAAGTTGTTTCGCTAAATCCCAGGTTTTCCAAATTGCTAGCTCTCATTTGTTTCCTTAACAAATTTAGCAAATTTAGAAAAGCTACATCAAAGTATTATTACATATTACAACTGATCGTTTTTTTCCTGACCAGTTCGCCCTGTGTTCTGGCAGAGAAAAAAAGTGTTCCATTCCTGAGAGACATTGCCCAGGGAGAGTGGCATATTGGAATGTAGTAGTTGCATATAGAAAATGATTTTTCTTTCCTATGCAAACATGATGGTGCCAACTGAAAACAGAGCATACTGCCCTTCTGTCGTGGTGATGCTAGTCTCTATGACACCTTGAGGTCTTCAATGGTTGAGGTATGAATTTGCAAGATCGCTGGCCAGGTTTAGGTATTCGATTCATGGCTATGCAGCAAGGCTATACTAGACACTCATTTATCCATCCATCCATCCATCCATCCATCCATCCATCCATCCATCCATTCATTCATTGTATTCAATGCCCACCAAAGCAGTGTAATGCTGTAGTGAAGACATGAGCTACAAAGCCAGACAACTTAGACTATAATCTCAACCCTACCACTTAAAATCCATGTTACACTGGGCAAATTATTTAACTTGCCCAGTGTCTTCATTGTGCCTCAGTGTCTTCATTGGCAAACTAAGGGTGATTGCTAAATGACCCACTTTGAAGCGTTGTTTTGAGCCTCAAATGACTTCACGAATATTTAGCATTTAGAACAGTGCCTGGAAGATAGTTCTAAAAATTTATTACTTATTATCATTGTCATTATTCTTATTTGCTAGGTACTAAGTTTCCAAATAAATAAGCCACTTAGGAATTACATGGTTATGTTTAGAATATAGAATGCAAGAACAAGGATTTTTGTCTTTTTCATCACCCATGACCTTTAACAGTCAATTACTTATTTTGGACACTCAAAAAATGTTCACTAAATAAGTCAATGAATGAATTAATTAAATTAATCTAAAGCTAGTCAGGAAGTCAGCCAGGCATATGGATAATTTCCAAATTGTTGATTTGAATGCAAATATCGATTTTTTTGGTTTAAAAATTATATCTTGAAACTAATAGGTAAAGAAAACTTTTTGTTTTATATCTTGTGTTTTTATTACTGGAGAAAGAATTTTATAAAGTTTATTCTGATAAATATCAGAACATTTCATCATGTCATTACAAAACCTTGAGTGCATACATTATAACCAAAGTGTTTGTATGTGAACCAGGTATTGTGAAAATTTTTAAGAAGTAACTTGCTGCCATCTTAAATATTGCAAAGAGATTGTTCATAGAATTTATGCATCAAATAAAACAGAAGTATCATTTCTATAGCAAATCTATAGAGGAAAGCTTATGCCTGAATTGACTGAGCATCTTCTGTGTTATTTTTTTGAGGTTGTATCTTACTTGATAAATGAATTAATTTGTTTCCTGAATAGTTAATGTGAGTAGGCATTTGAAAATAAATCCATTCAAACTTTAAAGTTTAACTATTATAGATTTACCTGTAGAACGCTCACATATTTAAATCATAAATTGTAAAAGTGCTTTATGTTGTAATTATAAATATGATAGGTAATTAATTCACCAAAAGGAAAACAGGCAAACAACAATAACGAAAAAGGACAAAATGAGGTTTAACACTCACTGGAGTAATGGGATATCAAAACTGTGCCTAAACCCTAGTTATAAATGAGCCTTTAAATTTTTCCTTTGTGAGGGTCAAATATATGGTGATGGAAAGAGAACTGACTCTGGGTGGTGAACATACAATGCAATCATATATAGATGATATATTATAGAAATGTACACTTAAAACTTATATAATTTTACTAACTAATGTCACCCCAATAAATGTAATAAAAAAAGTTTGGGACGGCAGGTTAGATCAGTTGGTTAGAGCTCAGTGCTCTTAACAACAAGGTTGCCAGTTTGATCCCCACATGGGCCACTTGTGAGCTGTGCCTTCCACAACTAGATTGAAACAACTACTTGACTTGGAGCTGATGGGTCCTGGAAAAACACACTTAAAATAATTTTTTTTAAGTTAAAAAAATAGATAAAAAAGTTTAATTCTAAAAAAAAAAAATATGCCTTTGTTTAGCAAAGTTCATCTAAAATAATTCCATAAGACAGTTCCAGCTGACTTTATGATTTGAAATCCATCGCGTTAATGTGGAGGATGGCTTCCCTTGGGCTACAGGCCATGGTCACTGGCTGTTGTACTCTTTGGCCCATAGCACCCTAAGTGAAGGATACACAAGTGAAAAAGGATCCAGTGTCAACTCTATCTTCTATGAATAGTAACAGTGTCAGCTGGTGTGAGCTGTAACTCCTTGGCCCAGGTCCTGGTAAGCATTAATAATTCCAAATGAGTAAGGTTACATATGCAAAGCAGGCTACCCCAACAAATCCCAAACTTTTTGGTCTCAGGATGTTTTTACTCTTAAAAGTTGTCAAGGATCCCAAAGAGCTCTTGTTTATGTGGCTATATCTATCAATATTTACCATCTTAATTTTAATTTAACCCAGGAAATTTATTTAGTTACATTAAAAGTAACTATAATAACCTATTACATGTTAACATAATAATATACTTTTATGAAAAACATTATTTCCAAAACAAAAATCACTAGTGAGAAGAGTAACACTGTTTTATGCTTTTGTAAATCTGTTTCATGTCTAACTTGATAGAAGACAGCAATACTGTCATACCTGCTCCTGCATTCAGTCTGTTGCAATATGTGTTTTGGTTGAAGTATGTGAAGAAAATATGTGCAGATATGTAGTTAGGAAAGAGGGGAGTATTTTATTAGCCTTTTCAGATAATTATGGATATTTGTCTTTGGTACTATACCAAAACTCGACCAGTGGTAGTTTCTTAAAGATTTGCTGCAATGTGGAATCTGAAACCATATCAATATCAATGAACTTTTCATCCTCTTACTTTGCAATACATTGGTCTATTGTGAATGTGGGATGAATCATTACCCGTGCAAGATTTTGTCCTGGCACGTGTTGATCATTTGAAAAAAGGTTGGTTCACTGAGTTGTGTATCAATTCCAAATGTTGGCATATTTACTATGAAACATTTTTACAATGACATTTGTTAATATTACCACTTATTTCATCAGAAAAACCTTTCAGTACTGAGGAGCTGTCCAGCTCAGGGTGGCAGATAAGGTTTCCAAAATTCTCATTTCCGCTGGAAAGTGCCAGTTGTATCGTTTTATCAACAAATAGTGTCAATTGTTTACCTTGAAACGACAGGGTCACTTTGTTCATTTTTGAGACAATGTCTACCAAATACCCAAGTCAGAAAACCACAGTTTGTCTATCAGTTCTTTGAAGTGAAAATGGTGACACATGAAAAACAAAGCAGCTAGTTCAGCTGGCATCTCGATCACACAATTGTTTTCCTCAAGACTACTATCCTTCTATTGCAGCACAAAGTACTTTATGAACACATCTCATTTCATCACACAGAGTATTAAAAAGACATATACTTGTGGGTTGAGTTTTGCTAAAATTAATACTGCTTCATCAAGAACATTCTTAAGTAAAATTGGCTTGTGCTCTGTGTGTGTGTGTGTGTGTGTGTGTGTGTGTGTGTGTAGGCGGGTATTGCGGTGAAGAATTCAATGACTAGTTTGGTGCCATAGCATTGATTCTTTCTAAGTTCTAGCAGTTTCACCCACCATTGCTTTTGATCATAAGTGCAGATATCTACACAAGGTAAAAACAAAAACAAAGTCTTCATATTATTATGAAAATAGTCTTGGCCTCACAGATCCCCTGAAAGGGTTTTGTGATCCCAGAAGTCTGTTGACCAAATTTGAGAACCGCTAGACTAAATGCTGCAGAAAGAAAGAAACTAGTCAAGCCATAAGTGATGATGACTGAAAAATAAGAATTTGTTTTTACTCGTATGTAGTAATTTATAATATAATTTCTCAAGCATCACCTTATTTGACCCTCATAATGCCCCCGTGAGGTGGCAGGTAAAGCTGGTATTCTTTTTCACACATAAAAGAAACATCCTTTGAACTAAGTGAAATGACATGCTCATCATCTTAGTGGACAAGTGATGGAGTTAGCATCAAAACCAGACTTTCTAACTCAAGGGCAGAATTTTTCCCACAAGACCACATTTTGTCTCTGCCCTACCATGGAAGAGAGATCTGCTTCTCACTTTCTTCCTTAATATGTTTGTAGCCTGTCCTCTATTGAGCCCCACCCCCAACCCTCACCTTGTGCTGAATTTAACAGGAACCTTCACGTAGTGGACAGCATAAGGAACTATAACAAATGGCCCAGAAAGGAGTTGAAAGTTTGGGAGATTTTCTCCACAGGAAATGAAGTGACAACAGCCACCGGGAAGATGGGAAATGGTAAACAGAGGGCATCTCAGCAGACTGCTTGATGCTATTCTGTATAGGCCATGGTGATGCCTTAGGAGCTGATAGAGCAACTGCTTGTAAGCAACGTGTATCCCTAGACGACTCCAGGCATTGGCGCTACCCCACCAACATAGACGTCTTATGTCAGGACTGTTATGTGGAGAGAAACAAACTTCTTTGTTCTTTAAGCCACCTCACTGTTACAACAGCTTAGTTTTGCCCTGATTTAATATGCCTTCATTCCTTCAAAATTTTAGCTCCTTGTTCACTCTTCCTCTCCCCAATCCTAATCCAGGGAAAATTCTTCATGATTTTAATACCCATAGAGGTGATCCTTCCACCCCTCTACTTTTCATTGAAAGTACATTTAACAAGATCACCTTTGACCTCCACATTTTTATATCAACTGGTCACTTCTCAGTACTCTGTTCACTGGACCTCAGTACTCCAGTGAACAGAGTACTGAAAAGTGACCCTTTGATTTATCAGTAGTATCTGATCAGTCTCTTTGAAACACCTTTCGCATTTGGTTTCTGGAACACTACACTCCCCTGGCTTTCCTCCCATTTCTCTGGCATCTGCTTTGTTGGTTTCTTCACATCTCCCCAACCAAAACTCAGGTTTTGTACGATTTCCTTTTTCTAAACACACTCATGCCCTTGGTGATGTCATTCGGTCTCTTATCAATAAGCTCAATATGCTCATCAGCCCACATCTATTTCTCCAACCCAGCTCTTTCTTGTCCAGAATGCTAAACTCATAGAATCAGCACCAGTTCAGTACTCATTCGGCATCTCCACTTCCATGTATAGTAGACATTTCAAACTTACCATGTCCAAAACTTAACTCCTGAATTACCTTTCCAAACCTGCTTCTCCTGAAAGTCAATGTCAGCTCTATCTTTCCAGTTGCTCACATCCCATACTTTCTTGTATCTCCAATCCATCAGAAAATTCTGTTGACTCTACCTTCAAAATATATCTAGAATCGAACCATTTCTTAGTCATTCCATGAATGTCACTGTTGTCCAAGCCACCATCATCACACCTGCGTTATTTCAACAATGGCCTCCCAGCGACTTCTTGCTCCTAGCAGCCAAAGGGGTACTGTTAAAACATAAGTTAAATTGTGTCACTCCTATGCATCTTAGAGTAAAAGCCAAAGTTCTTCCCAGTGGCCTGCAAAGCCATGAATCCAGACCTGATAACTAGGAAGACTTCATCTCCTATTACTCTCTCTTGCTTTTTCCACTTCAAGCACATAGGCCTCTGTGCTCTTCCTGGAACATATCAGGCATGTTTTTTGCAATCAATCCTTCTGCCTAGAATGCCCTTCTCCCATATGCTACCTGACTCACTCTCTCACCTTCAAGAAAAACATAAGACAAAAAAACAAGCAGTGGAAAGACAACATGGGGTCAGGAATAGCACTGAAAGTATGTTGGCAATAATCATCCATACTAACAATGGGCCACAAACCACACTTAGGAACCACACTTTCCTGTTCTTCCCCCCATTGATTTGATTTTAGTGATGGTCTACCACGAGCAGGATGCTCTGTGGCTCGCTGATTTAATCCTCATGCTAGTTGGCCCATTTTACAGGTGACCTGTGCATATGACCTGCCGAGGGTATACGGGGCAACTGAGACTAAGATTCTTTGGGCCTTCACTCAATCCTTTACAGAACCTCAGTGGCCCAGGCACAGCGAGATTCTACACTGAGGTAAACAAGTGTGCAAACGTGCTCAGCATCCTGTCCATGGCAGATTCCGTGTGAACTTCAGGGTGAAGGAAGGCTCATAAGGCATAACCTGGTCTGAAAGGAGTTTGCAACCCAGTGGGGAAGGAGCCAAGAGATTTTAAAAATACTATAGAAGGAGTCCCCAAGTATGAGATCAGCAACTGCCACAGACACCATGTATAGTGATTGCAAGAGTTCAAGAACCGCTCACCATATCCTTAGGGGTAGGGCAGAACTGATTAGGTGGTTGTGTTGATAGTCAAGCAGTGGCCCCCAAAACGTAAGGATTCATGGGCTGACATCAATCTTGGCAAGATCTCTAACAGTTCCTGCAAAACTCCAAAATATTCCTGTCCTGTTAAACATCTTTAGTGGCATAAATAAATCACAAGCCATGTTTATCAATAAAAAATAAAAATAAATATCAAAAAAACAGTTGTAGGCAACTGGTTAGTTACATAATTTGATACTTAGATATATAAACAGGATATTGCTAAGAGCCTGTTTGCTTTTTTTTTCTTGTTTTTTAAATATTGTTTTCAATTACAGTTGACATACAAAGGTCTGACAATTATGTTTGCAAACTTGTTACAACGCTGTTGCTAACCTTTTCTGATATCAGAGGGATGATTCATTATGAATTTGTACCAACTGGAGAGTTAACCAAGTTTGCTATGCGGAAGTGCTGAAAAGGCAGCATGAAAAAGTTAGACGACCTGAACTTTTCACCAATTCATGGCTCTTGCATCACGACAACACACCAGCTCACAGGGCACTGTCTGAGAGGGAGTTTGTAGCCAGTACCTCCTCCCTGATCTGGTACCCAATGACTTCTTTCTTTACCTGAAGATAAAGAAAATATTGAAAGGAAGACATTTTGATGACATTCAGGACATCAAGTGTAATACGACAACAGCTCTGATGGCCATTCCAGAAACAGAGTTCCAAAATTGCTTTGAAGGGTGGACTAGGTGCTGGTGTCAGTGCATAACTTCCCAAGGGGAGTCCTTCATAGGTGACCATAGTGATATTCAGCAATGAGGTATGCAGCACTTTTTCTAGGATGAGTTTGCAAACTTAATTGTCAGACCTCGTATAATATTATATTAGTTTCAGGTTTATATTGGTTTCTCCACATTTCCCCAATCAAAACTCAGGTTTTGTACCATTTCCTTTTTCTAAATACACTCATGCCCTTGGTGATTGCATTCGGTCTCTTAATTTTATCAATAAGCTCAATCAACATAGTGATTAGATATTTATATAACATGATCACCCCTATAAGTCTAATATCTGACACCATACATAGTTATTACAATATTATTGACTACATTTTCCATTCTCACCTTACAACCCTGTGACTGTTTTCTCACATATTTTTTCTTTCTTTCATCTCTCTCTCTCTCCTTTCCTTTCACACACACATACACAAACACACACACACACACACACACACACACACACCATAAAATCTACAATTTAAGTGTACAGTTCAGTGGCATTAAGTACATTCACATTGTTGTTCAACTGTCACCACTACCCATCACTAGAATTTTTTCATCTTCTCTAACTTACAGTATGTACCTATTAAATGCTAAATCTCCATTTTCTCCTCCCCCAAGTCGCTGGAAACCATCTATTTGTTTCTGTGATTTTGACAGCTCTAGGTTCCTCATACGAGTGGAATCATACAGTATTTCTCCTTTTGTGTCTGACTTATTTCATTTGGCACAATATCCTCAAGGTTCATCCATGTTGTAGCGTCAAAATTTCATTCCTTTTTAAGGCTGAATAATATTCCATTGTATGTATATGCCAAATTTTGTTTATTCATCCATCCGTGCCTGGGGAAAAACTGCAAGGATTCTTATGACTTAACTTGGCAAATCACAGATCATTATTCCTATTACATTCTATTGGTCAAGAAAGTCACTAAGGCTAATCCAGATTCAAAGGAAGGGATACTAAATTCCACTTCTCAATGGAAGGAGGAGCAAAGAATTTGACTAATATTATCTGTAATCTACCAGAGGCTGATATCTGTCTGATATATTCATTTTTGGAGGGGATTAGCATTTTAATAAGAGAAATGCAAAAGAGACCAATATACTTGTAATAGTCAGTTCCTAACATTCAAAATACGATTATGATGTAAGGCCATATGCTTGCACATCAGATCTTTATGTTTTCTTTAAGAATATGGACTAGGGCTAGACCATAAATTATAGATTTTAAAGAATGGAGGGTAGCAATCTTTTTCTCCCTGTCCCTTAGGGATAGTTGTAAATAGAGAGGGAAAGAGTAAGCGAAATGTCAGTTTTTCTTCTCTGTGATCTTCAGCCTGGAGGAGGAATGTTCACTAGATGAGTGAGGGCAATGTTGAAGGCAGAGGAGGATCCTTTTGTCCTGTCCCAGCCTTGTCACACTTCCCATTTGTGGCTCTGAGAGGGCGGTTGCCTTGAAGAGTCCCCTGAATCAAAACACACTTGGTATTATAATATGGTACGGTCAGGCAGAGGGGGCTCTTCGCCACCCTTGGTTCCTGTGTGTGGACTCCAGATTTCTGACCTGCCTGGTCCCTGGGTACCACATGGATTCAAGGAAACTTGTCTTCTTACAATGTGGCACAAGCCACACACATCAACCTCCTACTTCTGGAGATCTTAAGTAAAAAATAAGAAGGAAAAAGCTGACTGAGAAGCCAGCCATTTGAACCAAGACAGACTAAACATAATGTAAAAGGATTGAACTGTTTTGAACCAGATTGAATGTTTAATGAATTCTTTACAGACCTATATCCCAACTAGTAAGAGTTTTGTGAAGAAAATAGGAATTAAAAAAAAAAAGGAAGAAAGAATAAAAGAAAAAGAGAGAAAGCAAGAGAAGGAAGGAAAGAAAGAAGGGGGGAAAGAAAAAGAAGAAAGTTAAGAAATATTCTTTTTTTTTTTCACATCTTAATTGGAGTGAGTTCAATTTTTGATTCTGCTACAGTATATACTATATCATACTAAATAAAACCACAAGGTGGGTTCTTGAGTTTCAAACAGCTTCAAACATCAAACACAGGGACAGTCCGGAAAGAAAGAGGAAAAGAAACTGGGAGAGTTCAAACCAGACTTGGGTATGGGATAAGCACAGGGCTGCCCAGGGCAGGGTGGGGCAAAGGACAGGATCCAGTTAGTTACAGCAGCTCTTACCCCCATCAGGGTCCTGAGAAGGAGTTATGGGTGAAGACAAACTGGATCTACCCTAACTATATCATTCCATCTTATAACCTAACTGTATTAGTTTTTTTAGAAAAATAAAAGGAAGGCCTACTTCATAATTCATTTCTAGGAATATTCTCCACTTTATTGTAAATTGTGAAGAAATATCAGACAATCTTCAGGGGAAAAGCTGACTTTCTAATAATAAGTAGAAGAAGTATGGAAAATAAATTAGATAGGCTGTCACTAAGGATGTTTGGGAGTCTGACAAAATAGCCAGTTTGGGGGAGTTAGCACCCTCCAGGCTGAGTATACAATATTTTTGTGTGGACTGGAGGCAGGAGAATGGTGCTGACCTGGAATGGGGCAGGGGAGGGGCCCCCCGTGTCTGGGTACCCTTCCTTTCAGCTAGGAAGAAGTGGCAATACGAAGTCCTGTCAGGTTCTGATGCTGCAATAACTACTGGTATAACCTGTTCCACTACATGGGAACCCTGCGAAAGGGAATTTTGATGTGTGGATTCTCTTATTAGAGTTTGTAACGTCTAAGTGGGTTGATTTACACTACTGTAGAATTCATACACATCAGCTTGGTGCCTTTTTTTTCCTTGCATAACCATTTATTTCACATGAATCATGCCATCTTTTTACAGTACAAAGATTTGGGGAAAGACTATTTTCTGGTTTGCTTAAATATATTGAAACTATTTTGTTTTACTGATATGAGGAGAGAAGCTTTCACTTAAGTATTCATTTATTGGGCACTTATGTGTTAATTGCTGTTCTGACTCCATGGGACACTGAGATCAAAGACATTCTCCTTGAACTCAATGCTTCTCTGGGCTCTTCCTTCTCCCCAACTCAGGCTCAACACCTCTGAGGAACCTGCTTGCTCTGGCTCCAGCCTAAGGCTAGCTTCCGGGGAAATATCACACTCCACAAAGATACGCCATCCAAAAGGATGACTTTTTTTTTTTTGGATGATAACTTTTGATATTAAGTAAAGCAGTTGTTTAGCTCTGCACTGTCTTGAAGCTCTTCACTGCTGAATTGCATCTTGACTTTTTCTTTCCTCAAGTCCATGTTGCACTTTTTTTTATTTTGCTTTTAGTCAGACTTATTGAGGTTTACTATACGTATAATTCTCCCATTTTACTGTACAGTGCTGAGTTTTGACAAACACGTCATCCAGTTACTGCCATCACAATTAAGAGGGAGAGCAGTTTCTTCACCCCCCCAAAATTCCTCATGTCCTTTTGTAGTCAACCTCCTCATACCACCAGCCCCAGGCAAATACTGACCTATTTTTGGTGTCTATAGTTTTGCCTATTCCAGAATGTTATATAAATGGAATCATAGCAGATAGCATTTTATATCTGATTTCTTTCACTAGCACAATGAAATTGATATTCATCCATGTCGTTGAGTGTATTTCCATCTTATGGATATACTGCAGTTGATTTATCCATATACCAGTTGAAGAATATTTGAGTTTTTCATTTTAGATGACTATGAACAAAGCCACTATAACATTTGCATACAGGTCCTTGAACATAAGTTTTCATTTATCTTGGGTCACTATCTTAGGATTGCTGAGTTGTATGATAAGCAAATGCTTAATATTATACACAACAGTAAACTGTTTTCCGAAGTGGTTGTACCATTTTGCATTCCTACCAATGTATGGGAGTTCTAACTGCTCTGTATCTTCACCAGCACTTGGTATTGCCAGTGTTTGTGGAGTTTTAAAAAAATCTTATTCATGTTAATAGATGTTAAGTACCCCAGTGTATTTTAATTTTTCATTTTCCTAATGACTCATGATGTTGAGCATCTTTTCATGTGCTTATCTCTTTTTAGTGAAATGTCTGTTCAATTATTTTGCCATTTAATGAATAGTTTGCTTTATTATTGGGTTTTGAGAATTCTTTACATATTCTAGATCCAAGTTCTTTATCAGAAATATGCCTTGCAAATATTTTCTCCCAAGTCTGTAGTGTGTCTTTTAATTTTCTTAGTTTCTGTCTTGGTCAATTTGGGCTGCTCTAACAAAATACCATTGACTGGGTGGCTCAAACAACAGGCATTTATTTCTCACAGTTCTAGAGGCTGCAAGTCTGAGATCAGGTGCCAGCAGTTCCTGGTGAGAGCCCTCTTTCTGGCTTGTAGATGGCCACTTTTTCTCTCTGTTCTCATATATTGGGAGACAGAGAGAGAGATCAAGCTCTCTGGTCTCTTCTTACAAAGGCACTAACCCTATCATGAGGATCCCACCTTCATCACCTCATCTAATTACTTCCCAAAGGTCCCATTTTGATTGGGATTTCAGATAATCTATATAAATCAATTTGAAGAGAATTGACATCTTAACAATATAGTCTTCTGCTCCTTGATCATGGCATTTCTATTATTCAAATCTTCTTTAACTCCCTCAGTAACATTTGTTACAGGTCTTGCACATCTTTTGCTTAATTTATCCCTAAGTATTTTATATTTTATATTTTACATGATAGTTCTTAAATTTGATTTCTGATTCTTCATTGTTAATATAAAAATGATTTTGTGTATTGACCTTTAATACTGTGAACTTGCTAAACTCACTTATTTGTTCTAATAGATTTTTGTAGATTCCTTAGGATTGTCTGTGAATAAAGATAGTTACTTCTTCCTTTCCAATTTAACTATCTTTTATTGACTTTTCTTGATTTTATTGGTTGCACCAACTAGAACTTCCAGAAATATGACTAAAAGTGCTGAGAATGAATATCCTTGCTTCTCGCAAGTCTTAGTCTTTCACCATTGTATTAGTCTGCTAGGGCTGCCATAACAGAGCACCAAAGATTGGGGGGGCTTAAACAACAGAAATTTATTTTCTGAAATCAAGGTGTCAGCAGGTTGGTTTTTTCCTGAGGCCTCTCTTCTTGGCTTGCAGACAGCTGTCTTCTCCCTGTGTCTTCACATGGTCTTCCTTGTATGTGTCCTAATCTCCTCCTCTTTAAGGACACCAGTCATACTGGATTAGGACCCACCCTAACAACCTCTTTTTAATTTAATTAACTCTTTACAGACCTTTCTACAAAAACAATCTCATTATGAAGTATGAATGGTTAGGATTTCAACATATGAATTTGGAGCAGGGCATGATTCAGCCCATAACAATAATTAATATGGTGTCAGCCGTAGGTTTTCATAAATGCCCTTTATCAGATTGTTAAAATTCCCTTTTATTTCTAGTTTGCTTAAAGTTTTTGTTTAAATCATGGATGAGTGCTGAATTTTGTCAATTTTTTTTCTGCATCTATTATGATGATTGTATGTGTTTCCTTTTTCCATCTGTTAATACGGTGAATTACACTGATTGATTTATTTTTCCAATTTTAAGCCGACTTTGTATATATGGGAACAACCTATTCAGTTATGAGATATCCTTTTTATATGTCGCCAATATTTGTGAAAATATTACAAAATATCTTTGTGCTGCACCACACACTGAAGATGTATTTGTAAGTAGGAGAGATGCTATAGAAAAGTTTAATCAAAATTCATTTACTATAAAATTCAGAATAAATATATTCTTTCAAAATACCTAGGCAAATATCAAAATTAACAGTTCAAAGAATTGAAAGTGGTTGGAAGCAGGACTAGAGGGTAAGGTTCTTCTTGTTGCCATTTTTGTACCATTTGAACTTTTTAATTATGTGCACATTACTTCTGCAGAAGTAAAATAATTTGTTAACCGAAAGAAAAAAAAAAGTAAATGCTCCCCATGCAGATACGTTACTTGTATTTAGTTTCAATTACAACTCTGATTCAGCTGTGTCAGCTGTGTCGGTACATGGTGTGCAAACAACTGGAACAGTGACTGTTTTTTCTCCTGAATAGGTAACTAACTCCCAAAATAATTTACTTTTTACCCATGATTTATGAATTCTGTTATTTATGTTAGAATATTCCTACTCTATCTGTCCTTGCCCTGGTACCACACTGATTTGAAAATGAGTTTACTGCGGTGGAGAAAAAGGAGTAGGATGTACAAAGACACAAGCTTATAAAAGCTGGTGGCTAGTAAATGTGTGGTTCGGAGGAATCTGAGTAAAGACTGTTGCAACCGCAACAATAAGGTGCATTAGTAAAAACGAAGCCCTTCACACCTATTCCTCCGTGAGCAAGCGCGAGGCTTCACAAGCTGAAACCCCTTGGTGAGACGGAGACACCGCGCCCAAGGATAAGCCAGCAGAGGGCGAGGGGCTCGCGCGCTTTTATTTCTGGCGCCTGCGCAAGCACAGGAAGCGACGGTGATTCCCTCGGGGCGGGGCGAACGTCACTTACAGCGGTGGCCCCCACGATCACCTCGCGCTACGATGGCCAGCGCGGAGGCGCGCGCGCGGCGGCCCGGAGTCGGGGTAGGAGTAGTGGTGACTAGCTGCAGGCATCCTCGTTGTGTCCTCCTGGGGAAGAGGAAAGGGTCATTTGGAGCTGGCAGTTTCCAACTTCCTGGGGGTCACTTGGAATTCGGGTGAGCAGCCCCGTGATCAACCCGAGGAAGGAGGAACGTGCACAGAAGGACGGGCTCGCGTCCTCCGTCCGTGCGTCCGTGCGTAAGAGCGCCGACGCTGCGTCGTTTGCCGCGCGTTCCTCCGTTTCTCCCCCTCGGGCCGCTGCGCCCCGCAGGAGCCGGCCGGCAGGGGGCGCTGAGCTGCGTGAGGGTGGAAGGAGGATCTCCTCACTGGGTTGGGAGCTACAGCGATGCTCCAGCTCCGCGCCGGCTTTGCTGCGGCTGCGGGTTGGTTGTGAGATGGGCTTTTCTTAGTGCTCACACAGAAGAGACAGAAAGGGTGTGTTTATAAACCTCAAGCAACCCAGTGTTGTCAGTTAAGACATTTGCACGGTTTCCCGGTGATTTAAATGTTCGCAAATTTACTAGTTCCTGCCCACGTAGATTTAGTTGCGTTCTAAGGAAGCAAATGGGCTATTAACATTCTGAGCCCCAGTTTTCCATCTTTAAAATGGGGAAGTAGGAGAAGTACTCTTGAAAGTCCCTCTCTGCTTTCCTTCTGTGATTTGATGATATGTCAGACTGACAAAGTTGGACAGTTAAGAGGCAGCTCTAAACAGGGTGAAGAAAACCTGAGATTGTGCTAAAAGGTGGATTCTGAAGTGAGAATAAGGTTCAAGTCTACAGCAGATACACAGCATTGAAAGCATTCAGATCCAGTGCTTGTTTTTCCTTTACCCATCACTCCGCTTGTTTTTGTCTTATCTTTAGCACTCTTCCCGACGCCCCAACAAACACACAGACAACCCTTGTTTTCTATACTATTTCATTACAAAGGAAATCTCAGACATCCTATCATACCACCCCTAAATAGTTAAGTATGTCTCTGTAATACACTTTGAAAAACAACCACAATACTATTTTCACATGTAACAAAATAATTCTTTAATCATACCCAGTCTTTGCTGTTTCCCCCAGTTGTCTTGAAAATGTCTTTTTACTGCTTGTACCAATCGGTATCAAAGGAAGGGCACATGTTGCATGTGGTTAATACATTTTTTAAATCTCTCAATCTTAACAGTGACTCCACTCTCCCCCTTCCCCCCACGCTATGTTGAAGACTATGCGTCCACCTATTTCTTACAAAGTGGTAGTTACCAGTAGAGGCTCAGTACTACTGCCTTTTAATCAGACTTCCTTCTTTATGAACTATGGAATTCTTATCTTTTAGCACATGGAAATTTTTAAACGGTCTTCAGAATTTTAAAAAGCATCAAGAAGTTTATTGTTTTCAGATAATTAAGCCATCAGTTAAAAATAAATTTCTGGATTAAAAAGCAAATGGCAGGCCAGCCCGGTGGCTCAGGTGGTTGGAACAACATGCTCCTAATGCCGAGGTCGCGGAGGTCACATGAGCCAGTGAGCTGCACCCTCTACAGCTAATATTCTGAACAACAGCTCTTCCTGGAGCTGGGCTGCTGTGAGCAGCCGAAGGTTGGCGTGAGCTGCCGCAGGCTGCCGAGTGCTGTCGCTGGCTGCTGTGTGTTGCCGTGAGCGGCCCACTGATGATCGACGACCGACTGCCTCAGCACAGCATGGGCCAGGGAGCTGTGTCCTACACAACTAGACTGAGAAACAACAGCTTGAACTGGAGTGGGGAGGGAGGAAGGCGGAAGAAGGGTGGGGGGAAGCCAATGGCCTAGACAGACACACCATATTGTACTTTGTCAATTGTTGGTGGGCAGTTAGCCAAACTTAGATCACAAACTAAGTACTAGTTAGAATGTATAATTGCTAGCGAGAACTATCTTAACAATAGAGTAAGAAAATGTTGGAATCTTGACTCAGTGACAAAAAGCCAACATGAACTTTAGTGAGCTTTTTACTAAGTACTAGATATTAAGCTAAGCTCTTCACATGTCTGCTTTTACTTATCTTTATATAACTGATACACTGAGTGGGCTAAATCTGACGGAAAACAAACAGGAATTGGCTTTATTTTCTCCTTCTGTTGTCTTGAAACATGATTTGTCTCCCTTCTCTGCTGCTCCATGACTTTTCCTGCAAATTCTATTATTTTCCTGTCTTTTGATTTTAAAAATAAATCACATTTTGGTCATTATGATCCACTTCCAAGCATTTATCTTTCTCCTGTGGTGGGGAAGGGAGGTTGGGCCATTGTTTTTCTCTTTCTCCACCTCCTCTGTTTCTGGTTTCCTTTCTTTTCCCATGTGTTGGTGAAGGAGGGGAAGGGGCAATCCTTTTACAGGACTGGTTCTGCTGTGGTCCGTCCATTGGTGCCCTCTGGGTGTGGTATTCATATATACTCTCTTTCTTTGTGGTATGTTTGTTGGTTATCTGGAAGTCCTTCAAGGATTTCTACACTGCATAGTTCCCTGACATAGGTGGCTGACATTGTGACACTGACCCCCCACTGTTAGCTCTAGCATTTAGCACACCACCCTACATTTTCTTTCTGCTGGAATCCCCAGCAGTCTGTTACAGCATCTGCTTGGCCCAAAGGAAATTCACAATGGGAATAATGCTTTCACTGCTGCCCTTTTTCCTTGCTCAACCATTGTGGGCTGCTCTACCCAGTCTCCTTCCTTCCCACAGTGGGAATAAGCACCAACCTCTGCATTCACATGCATCCCTACACACCAAGCGACACATTTCAGACTCACTCAAGAGCTCTTACCCTCCTACCACCTCTACTCTGATGCATTGGGGAAATGCCTGTGAGTTTCCACAACTCACCATGCACGTCTTCCGCAGGTAACTCCTTCTTGGGAGTCACACCCAGTCTCTAGGACTAATTCTCCTGGAGTACCCCTCACTGGCTTGGGGGCAGAATTGGCGCCTCATTAGGAGGAAGGGAAACATTCCTACCAGGCTGAAAACTCACAACATTCCTCCCTATCAAAGATCTGTCTTTCTATGTAGACTGGGTGGGGTAAGGGTCAAAAGACTGGTCTGGCCTTCCTTAGCAAACCCTAGAGTTCACATGGCATCTGTTTGCTCTTTTTGTCCTCTTTGTAATTTAGAGGTGTGTACTGCCTATTGTGCTCAATTATGAGGCTTAAACCCAAATTCTGAGAATACAGGAAAAGACATAGTCCAGCTCTTGATACATTACAACAACCCCATGAGAAATTAACATTATTCTCTTTCTACTTATCCAAGGTGGAAAGTAATGGACTTCGAATTCAAACTAGGTCTAGTTGACTCCAAACCCTATGCTCTTAACTAAATTATTAAATTGCCTCCTGGTTACAAACTGCTACCAGTCATGTGAATTACTGCTGAATTGGCTAAATGTTCATTTTGTTGTCGTCGTTCAATATGGAATCCTTTTTTCTTCAGATAATTAGATATAGGATATGCGGAATGTCAAAGGCAGGGTTTGATTTATTGTTTTAAAGCATGAACCCATTACAGTTCTTTTTGCTTTACACTAGAAGTTGCTAGCCAAGTATTTCTGGCAAAAAAAAATTACATAAATAGAACTGAATATAATAGTGTGTTTCTGTTTTCCAGTGAAAGCTGGGAGGAATGTGCTCAAAGGGAAACCTGGGAAGAAGCAGCACTTCACCTGAAAAATGTTCGTTTTGCCTCGGTTGTGAATTCTTTCGTTGAGAAAGAGAATTACCATTATGTCACTATATTAATGAAAGGAGAGGTGGATGTGACTCAAGATTCAGAACCAAAGAATTTAGAGCCTGAAAAAAATGAAAGTAAGAGAATTATTTACAATCATGGTTTTTTTTTGCTTGTTTTTTTTTTGTTTTGTTTTTTTTTTGTTTTTTTTTTTTTGAGGAGAGCATATCATCTGAAGGAATATTACATTGTGTTGCCAGGTGAGCAGAATTAGATTCTCTTCAGATAGAACTTAAGTAAATATACTTAAATCCTGGAGTCGCAAGGACATAGCAGGAAAGAGCACTGGCTGTGCAGCCAGACTAATGGCTTTGCATTCTGATTCTTCCACTTAGAGCTTTGTGACCTTGGGCAAGTTATCATCATCTCTAGGCCTCTTTTCTCATCTATGATAATAGTAACTGCCTCAGATGATTGTTGTAAGGGGAAAATAAGTTAATACATATAAAGAACCCAATGAACACAGTAAGTATTCAGTAAATGTTTTCCTATTGGTGTTTAATTTTATTACAAACTATGATTTTTAGCAAAACATTAAACTGCCTTCCTCAGTTTTCTCACCTGTGCAAGAGAGGTAGTAACTTTCATAGAGAATGATTAACCTGACGAAACAGTTGGATTGAGTGCTTTGAAAGCTTTAATAGCGATAACTGGTATTTATTATTTACTGCATGTTAAGCATTGTTCTAAGGGTTTTGCATGTATCATCTGCCTTCAAATTTCATAAAACTCCATGAGAAAAGGATCTAACGAGAAAAATATCAAACTTACTGAATATATCATTTGCCATATGAAATCTTGAAATCTTATTCAAGAACTCTCATGTACTGGAACTCCCCTCTAAACATTTAATTTCTTTTCTAATGTGGAAGAATCTTTTCATTTAACAAATACTCATTGAGTACTGTGTGCCGGACACTGTTTGAGGCAGGCCCTGAAGAAACAGTGGTATGTAAAGCAAGTCCCTGTCCTCCTGGACTTTACATTTTAGTGGGTGCAAAGGCAGCAAAGTAGCAGATGTTTTACAATAGTAATGATAAGGAATAAGAAGAAAAATAAAGCTGTGTAAGGGTAGTGGTGTGTGTGTGCTGACAGGGTGGTCAGGAAGGGCCTCTGAGAAGGGGATATGTATGCAGAGGCCTGAGGAAGTGATATTTGTAGAATGACTAAGTCATGTCTAAAATGTTTTACAGATTGATTTGATTGAATGAACAGACAGGCATGTCCTACCCAAAAGCCTATTCAGTCATATAAAATGTTTTATAAAATAAGTAACTTCTTGGAATCACCTAAAATGAACTAGCAAAATCTGAGCTATATTTACTCACAACAGTTCTGACACCAAATGTATGGGGTTATTCCCCGTATCAACCAATTCAACTCTCCAAACATCAATTGGCTGTCCTATAATTCAATTCAATTCTAACACTGTCTACCCAAAGTTAGGGTGGGATCCCAAAAGTTAAAGAGCTCATTTTCACAGACTGCCACCACTTCAGAGGCCACCAGGAAGTCCTGGCCTCCTATAATTTTGACCACAGGAATTTAAATCGGGGGTTCCCACAACCCCCTTCTCAGGTTCAATAATTTGATAATATGGCCCACAGAACTCAGGAAAATACTTTACTGACATTACCAGTTTATTGTAACGGATATAGCTCAGGAATAGCCAAATGGAAGAGATGCAAAGGTCAAGGTATGGGGAAGGGGTATGGAGCTTTCATGCCCTCCCCAAGCAGGCAGGCCACCCTCTCAGTACCTTGATGTGTTCACCATCTCAAAACCTCTCCAAGTTGTGTAGGGTTTTTATGGAGGTTCCATTCCATAAGAACCTATGATTGATTAAATCATTGTCCATTGGTGATTAATCTCCATCTAATTAATCTCAATCCCCCGGTCCCTCCGCTTAGGTGGGGCCTGGGGGTGGAGCTTAAAGTTCCAACCCTGTAATCATGCCTTGGTCTTTCTGGTGTCCAGCCCCCATCCTGAATCTATCTAGGGGCTCCCAGCCACTATTCATCTCATTAGCATAGACTCAGGTATGGTTGAAAAGGGGCATATATGGATAACAAAAGATGCTCCTCTCGTCTCTATCACTCAGGAAATTATAAAGGTTTTACGCACTTTGTGCCAGGAAAAAGGAATGAAGATATATATATAATCACACTATCACACAAGAAACACCCCAAAAGTATCCAAAGGCCTTTAATTGGCCTAGGATACTATTAAAATTATTCATGCCTAAAGAAGTAGAAGGCAGGAAACATAGGTAAGAAATGTGCCAGGTTCTTTGGAGGTGTTCTGTACAACTCCCTCCTAGCTCTCACATCCCTAATTATCCCAGATAAAGGAACAGGAGGAACAGGAGAGGGGAGAGCCCGGGACAATAACAGTGGAAACAAAAATCAATAGTCTTGACATTCTGAAGCTGTGGGAAGAAGCATTCGATTAATTGTCCTTTTAGTATCAAATTGACATTTAAATGTGCATATTTCTATTTTAGTACTTTTTGTAGGGCTCAATTTACTTTTTTAGGAAGCAAAATATAGTACATACAACTGATATTTTTAAAACTAGTTTTGAGGTGTAATTTATTCCAGTAATAGCACATATTATTAAGATAGGGTACTCAACTTGAATGAACATTTCCTTATTTTTATCTTTTCTATGGGCAAAATATCTTGAGATTAGAAGAGTCAAACCTGATTAAATAGTTGTTTTTCTGCTTAGTATCCTTCATGAGAAGCAGATACCGAAAGCACTCCTTGGTAGAGAAGATGCTGAGGAGACAGCTTTTATGGAAGAAGTCTCATTCACCCAGGGGGCCACTTGCCATCTTCTGTCCTCCTTCCGCCCAGTCTGGCCTCTGCAGAATTTGAGTTGCCGAACCCTGGTTCAAATCGTAACTTCTCATCTGGTTCTTCTGAGTTGCAGACTTGTATTTCTAGTTGCTTTCTAGACAGCTTCCCCTAATACTCAGAGGGCACCTCAAATTCAGCTCAACAATTTAACTTCACATCATACCTTTTTTCCTTTAATAAACTTTGAATCCATAAAGAACAGGTATTTTGGCTCATTCATCTTTGACTCTTCCAAACCTGACACTGCCTGGCTCATAATCAGGGTTAGAATATGTTGAAGGAACAAGAGAATGAATCTATTAATACAAGCAAACCTCTTCCTGTGAGGTTCTCTAATATGGTATCTAGATTGGCTTACTTTTTAAAGAACTTCTACAAGATTATTCTACTTTATGAAGTTCTATATTAGTTTTTGTTACTATATCATTGTATTGGTTTTTTCTACTAGAATATAGTAGTTTGGGTAGTTTTTAATGCTTTGTGATGTTTTTTATTCATTTATATCTTTCTGAGTTTGTCCACCTTCATTTTGCTAACTTTCTGACATGCTAGTAATCTCAAACCAAGCGGTATGATTTTACAAGGCCCAATGTTACTAGCAACAAATCAGATTTGATCAGAAATACCTGTTCCTCTCTCTATCCCTTAGTAATAATATAGCAGAAACTATTTTCATTTTTTCCCCCAGTTGAGCGCTCTTGCTGATAACCAGCTGCAGCCTGGCCAAGGTGTAATGCTTGGTGGGTCTTTGTTTTATTTCTACTGGAAAGATACAGTCTCTGTCCCATCTATATCAGATCCTGGATGTGGATGTCCTGCTTCAGTTTACCAGTCACTCAGCTTTCCTTCAACCATCTGATTATCATTCAGAGGGTCATCCAGACACTTCCTTTTCTAGGAGACAAAATAAACTTTACAGATAGCTCTCTTAAGACAGTTAATTCAGCATCTTGCAGCACTTTTTTTTTGGCAGGATCTATCTATCTATCTATCTATCTATCTATCTATCTATCTATCTATCTATCTATCTATCTATCTTTCTATCTATCTATCTATCTATCTATCTATCTATCTATCTATGTATCTATCTATGTATCTATCTATCTATCTATGTATCTATCTGTTTCCCCCCAAAATAAGACCTAGCCAGACAATCAGCTCTAATGTGTCTCTTGGAGCAAAAATTATAGTAAGACCGGGTCTTATAGTAAAATAAGACCAGGTCTTATATTAATTTTTGCTCCAAAAGACGCTTTAGAGCTGATTGTCCAGCTAGGTCTTATTTTCGGAGAAACATGGTATCTGTCATATCTCTCTCTCTCTCCCCTGCCCCTCCCCTTTCTCTCTCAGGGTGTGGTCAGGGTTGCTAGTTAGTCCTTCCTGAACTTGTTCCAATTTCATGGATTCTACTTTCATGTTATTTACATTTAAATCACCAAAGAAAATACCATTCCCTAGTGTATTTTTCTAGGATTTCAAGTATTTTATAATAGACACTGTTAAATCTTTCTTGTTTCAATAGATTTCTTTTAAAAACTAACTCCTTCTGGATTTATCTTTCTAAGATATACCATGGCACAGAGTATTTTTTATTCTCTACAAAGCTGCCATTACTTTTTAAGAGATGGAAGAGATTTAAGAGATGCTTTTTAAGCATAGAAATTGTGTAATGTACCTTATTTTATGGATGAGGAAACTGTTTTATGTTAATGTAATGTAACCTGTAGTATATAAAGTTCTGTGCAATTTGTTTAGCTAAATAATTAAATGAAAATGGAATCATACAAAATCTGAGTTTTACCACAGTGTGGCCCTTGTAAACTTGGCTTCATGTTCAAATAACGACATGTTTTAAATGATCACCATTATTTTAAGATCTTCATTCTAAATGCAAATTGTTTGTATAGCCAAGCTAATGCACAGAAGCATCACTAGTGCACTTTCTTTTATCAGTAGCAAATTCTTTTTAAATCTTAACCCATTTCTTCCAAGTATAGGTTAACTTGCCAAAATAAATATCCTTTGCTTCCTTTCAACTAAAAAAATTGACTTGGTATCTTCCTTTTCTAGGTTGGGAGTGGGTTCCTTGGGAAGAATTTCCTCCACTGGACCAGCTTTTCTGGCCACTGAGTTGTTTAAAGGAACAAGGCTACAATCCATTTCAAGAAGATTTGGATCATCTGGTAGGATACAAAGGAAGTCATGTCTGGATGAAGAGGAAGATTCCCTGAGTTGTTTTTTTTAAACACCAAAAAAAGGTCTAGAGAATGAAAAACATCTACATTTCAGAACAACTCCATTTTATCCAAAAAGTTCCATATCATCACCAGTTTATTTTCAGTCTCTTAATATACTTACCACCCTTTCAGCCAGTATTTGTGAAAATTTTTCTGGGATTTTTGACATGAGTTGTATTCCAGACTCAGAAAATGTGCTAAGTGGTGCTGTTGTGGTTTATATGCTTCCCATAGTTCTCTATGATAGTTACAGTGTAGTTTGTCATTACCAGCTTGCATGGAGTAGAATGCAGAATTTGCCTTAGTGTTTCAGTTCAAATAGAGACCCTAATTCAAATGCTAACACTGTATGCCTACAGTAGAATATATCAGGTTTGTTGATTTTCCTCTTCTGTTTTATCTAAAACAAAAACTTTTTGGTACTATATATTGATAGTCCTTGAAACTAGAGTGAACAAGACAGGTTCTTAGAGGATATTTCATTTCCTAGGCTTCTGATTGGGAACCTAAACCAAGAGAAGTGAGGCAAACCTTCTAGGATCTGTATTCTGTATTCTATCATTAACTGGACATCTGATTTTGAAATTCTCACTTAATCTCTGTGAGATCCAGCATCCTTATATGTAAAATGAGATTACACTAGAGCAGTGGTTCTCAAAGTGTGGTCTGGGTTAAGTCCTTGAGACCTTTTGAGGATACTCAAGATCAAAGCTGTTTCTGTAATTCTAAGACAGGATTTGCCTTTTTCAGTCTCATTCTTTCATGAGTTTTCCCCACGCTACATGATATGTGATATATCAGACTGAATGCCAAAGTACAGATATGAGAATCCAGCTCTTCCATTAAACCAGACATTAATTTGCAAAAATGTAAAACAATGCCACTCTTATTTTTCTTTTGCTTTAGTAAAATAATGATTTTTCATAAAAGTTATTTATGTTAACATGTGATGGGTTTTTGTTATTTGTCAATGAATATAAAATTCTTAAAATTTCTTGGTTTTAATTGTTAATATGATAAATATCAATAGATAAAATGCTACAAAAAGAAAAACTCCTTGGGATGCCCAGTAATTTTTAAGAGTATAAAGGGGTTCAAAACAAAAAGTTGAAGAGCTGCTGGATTAGACCATAAGTTCACATCCTTTTCTTTCAAGCCCACTTCTGTAAAATTCCATGCTTCTCCAGGAAGTAGTTACATTTGAATTTTGTCCTTTCAAGACACTCAGGTACTATTGTAGTACATGCTACAAAAGATTTCCAATAACTAGGTATCATTTTTTAAGTTCTTAAAACTTAAAAAGTTGTTTGCTTTTTCAAAATTGCATATGTACATTGTAAAATTTACCATTTATAAATCTCATTTTCTATTAATTTTATTTTTACATCCTTTTTTGATTTTAGAATGTTTGAAGAGCTCAACTATAATAAGTGTATATTCCTTGAACTTCAGATACATTGATGTATTTCACAGTTTTTTTCCTTCTATTTGATTACTTCATATCCATTAGTGGCTTGCTCATTATTTTCACTCCCTTCTTCAATTGACTTAAACCATGTCCCTGGCTTCTTCCTACATGGTAGACATTTGAGGCTTGATAAGAAACCAGGCAAGACTTATGGATGAAACTCTTCCACAGGTTTATCTCCAATGTACTTGATTGGGAATCCATTTTATAGCTTTACCTATCACAAACTTGTAGTTTTACCATATCTTCTACTCTAAATTTTTAGTAGACAGACTGAGGAATTTGTGAGGTTTTTTTATTTGGTTTTTGTTTTTCTGTCTTAATTCACCCAACTATACATGAAGGTTTATTTCAATGGAAAGAAAAAACCAACCCGTCTTATTTATAGAAAAAGTAAACAGATAAGTTTCATATCAGAAGGGATTGCATTTACCTCAGCATCTAATATTCTCAGTTGGCATACAGCAATCATTCAGTAAATATTTCTCTAAGTGAGTGAGTGAATGGAGCAGGATTGAGAACTCTTCAGAAAACAGTTAGTTCTTAGATGGTTTGAGAGTTCCCTTTAATAGCAAAAACTAATGCTTACTACTAACAATATTTTCATAAAATTAAATGTCACCTAGAGTTCCTGACTCTGCTAGGATACGTCTGAAATATCTCTTCATCTATTTGCTAAATCAAGCCCTGAGGTGTCCTCTATCGGCAAGTCTCCAGTACTGACTCTGCCGACATTCTAGCAAAAGCCATCCCAGCGGAACATGACGTGAATTCAGCCTCCCTTAGATCCACTTGGAAGAGACACTTTGTTATCCATACTACCAGCTTTCCAAAGAAGCCAAATACTTTCAGATGAAATGTTCCTTCTTTGAGGCACCAAGGATCACGTTGACCCAGGATTATGGAGGAGAACTCAGGGAGTCATCCCTATAGGAGAAAACAGTTTTCTTCTGACATAAAATCACATATTGACACTACCTCTCTATTTTATTTTAAATTATTAAATTATTTATGTTGTACATAGAAATCAGTGCTGCACTTGAGCAGTGTTTACAAAAAATGCAAATTAAAGATAATATATCTTGACTAAAAGGGGTCTACGAAGCTTTCCATTTTATGGACTTTCAGAAACTAAACATAGAAGTTCATACTCAAGGTCCTCCATAAACATTTAATTTTGCATCTACTGTGTACCAAGTACTGTGATAGATATTTAATAATATTTATACTATAACTTAAATCTATCACACTTCCTAATCCTAAATTTCCATTCTAGCTTTCCATGCATTTTTATGTTTAAAATGTTTAAGTATTTGGCTTTTTGAATAATATTACTCAATAGCATTATATGTGACGACGTATCACTCCTCATCTTATTTTTCAGAACAATTTATGGGCAAAGGAACAAAACAGCAAGCAAGCTAAGCTTGTCACCAGCTTCAGTTTGACCTGTTACTCCTGTCTGCTATTCTTTTTCCTTTGCAGATTCACTTTCCACCTATTGTGTGATGACTCCGCAAACAACCTTACCTACAGCTCAGACCTTTTTTTCTAAACTCCAGACCCAGTCACACACCTTTCATCGCTACCTGAGATTTTCCATGTCCTGACTTGGTATGTTCCCAACTGAATTTCCTCTCAGGGAGTAACTTTACCATCTGTTGAGTTGCTCAAATTAGATTCCCTTTCCCCACATGCAGCAGTCACTGTCTTGCCCACTGTGTTTCTATCACATTTCTTGAATCCATCCAGCATCATTGTCCCCACTGCCTCTCCCATAGCCCAGCTCTTATCTTTTCTATAGACTTTTGCTGGGGCTTTACCCCTCAACTGACTGATTGAGGTCAAATACACATAACAGAAAACTTACCACCTTAACCCTCTTGACATTACTCGTAGGGTGAGTTTTCAAAACAAAAATTTGGTCATGTCTCTGCAAACTTCTTTTGAAGGTTCCCCATCACCTGTAGGATAAAATCCTTAATTTGACATACAAGTTCTTTCATAGTTTCCCTAGACTTACGTTGCCATCACACTCTCATCACTTTCTCACACCCTACACTCAGGCATGTTTCCTTGTGCTTCCTCAAGTGTACCCTGCTGTTTTCGACCTCCTTGCCAGTGTGCCTGCAGCTCCTTCTGAACTGAATGTCACTCACACCCTCAATCTGCCTTAACAAAGCCTGACCAGTTTTTCACACCTCAATGCAAGGGTTCCTTCCTCTGTGATGCCTTCCGGACTCAACCAAGCAGACTTTGACATACCGTGTTTCCCCAAAAATAAGACCTAGCTGGACAATCAGCTCTAACGAATTTTTTAGAGCAAAAATTAATGTTAAGACCCGGTATTATATTAATTTTATATTATATATTGTTATATATTAAAGACCCAGTCTTATATTATAGTAAAATAAGGTCGGGTCTTATATTAATTTTTGCTCCAAAAGATACATTAGAGCTGATTGTGCGGCTAGGTCTTATTTTTGGGGAAACATGGTACTACTATACCTTACACAATTTCTACTGTGTTCTGAGTTCATTGGTGGCTTTTGAATTAGTAAGGCTCTAGGCTTAAGTAATATGTGACACAAGTTGAGTTCTTCTAAAGTCACCCTCTTTTATCTTCTTGAATAACTTGATTTAAATTCCTATTGGGTTAAATTCACTTCCAATGTATTTGTGAAGCAATAGATTCTGCAGATAAAATCCTCCCAAATCAGCCTCCTCCTTAAAAATGGCTGAAAATAGGCTCTCACCTATATTGCATAGTTTACATAAAAACTATTTGTAAGAATGATGAGGAAGTATTTTCATATTTTGGAGATCAAGTGGGATTCTCTGAGGACATTCACTGTGGCCGAGCACAGCCTTTGATTATTTGAGGTCTTGGGCTCGGTTCATCTACAGTAAGGCTGTCAGTGCTTGGGTATTGTACCACACATCATGTTGTAGTCTGTGGATTGCTTATCTCCCCCATAGAATTATATTAACTAATGTCACTCCAATAAATTGAATAAAAATATATTTTGAATATTAAAAAAAGAAAAGAAAGTAAGCTCCTTTAGGCTAGAGACTGTGTCTTTCTGTTATCTACCTAGCATCCAAAGTGGTGACTGGTAATGCTAAGTATCTAATGTGTACAGGTTGAATGAAAAATTCAACTATTTGTTGAAAGGAGAAGCTACAAGTCATACTGCAAACAAATGGATCCAGGAAAAGTGTGAAGAATCTGAACCATTCGTGTAATCGATACACCATAGTCCATCTTCTGGTAATGATTATTCACATCTCTCTCACAGGCTTACTCTTATCCCCGAACCCTAAAGTCACATCAACAGGCTCTTAGCCCACGACCCCTTGATCCACATAAGGTACAGTTAGTGTGCTTCTTGATTTAGAGACCTATGAACAAGAAGACATCCTTCCCAACACACAGTAGGTATATGCATATACCTACTCAAATATGATCTAAAATAATGGTCAAACAAGAGATAAGATCATTGTGATAAAAACTCCCATTCCCAAAGAGGAAGAATACGAGGACAATTATGTTCACAAACTCATCCTAGAAAACATGCTATGTACCTCATTGCTGAATATCACTATGGTAACCTTTGAAATACTCCCCTTGGGAAGCTATGCACCAATGCCAGTGCCTAGTCCACTCTTCAAAGCAATTTTGGAACTCTTCTTCTGGAATGGCCATCAGAGCTGTCGTCATATTACCCTTGATGTCCTAAAAGTCATCAAAATGTGTTCCTTTCAATATTTCCTTTATCTTCGGGTAAATAAATAAGTCATTGGGGACCAGATCAGGTGAGTAAGGAGCTTGCTCCAATACAGTTATTTGTTTACTGGCTAAGAACTCCCTCACAGACAGTACCGTGTAAGCTGGTGCATTGTTGTGATGCAAGAGCCACGAATTGTTGGCAAAAAGTTCAGGTCGTCTAACTTTTTCACGCAGCCTTATCAGCACTTCCAAATAGTAAACTTGGTTAAACTGTTTATCCAGTTGGTACAAAGTCATAATGAATAATCCTTCTCATGTCAAAAAAGGTTAGCAACATCATTTTGATCTTGATTTGGACTGATGGAACTTTTTTGGTCATGGAGAATTGGCTGACTTCCATTGTGCCCTTTGCTGCTTTGTTTCAGGGTCGTATTGGTACACCCATGTTTCATCAACAGTGATAATGTGGCCCAAAACATCATCTCGCCTCTCCAAAAGGTTTTGGCAAACTTCAACTCTACTTTGCTTTTGTTCATTGGTGAGCTCCTTCAGGACCATTTTCGTACACACCTTTCTCATGCCAGTATTTTCAGTTAAGATTTTCCTGTTTCTCTGTTGATGTTTACTTAGTCTGCTGTGCTTCTCACAGTCAACTGACGATTTTGATGCACAATTCGACAAATTTTTGTACCGTTTTCATCAGTTCTGCTCGTTACTGGTTGCTCTGACTTCTCTTCATCAGTGGCACATTCTCTCCCCTCAGAAAAATGTTTAATCTATTTGTACACCGCTGTTTTATTCATGGCATTATCCCATAAACTTGGACTAACACGTCCCTGATTTCACTTACACTCTTGCCAAGTTTAACAAGAAATTTAGTATTTGTTCATTAATCTAATGCAAGCTCATTCTCGTAAAAGCACACAAAAACACGCCAACAGCAATAATGAACACCACTTAGCAAGACACCGCCACATATTGACATGAACACAGCTGTGAGACACTGATATACCAAGGCTATGAAATTTACTGAGCTGTTTGCACTGTGCTGCCAATGTAAGCGCATGGTCACAAGTTTGCGAACTTAACTGGCAGACCTCGTATATACCTGTCTGCTCTCACAGGTTATGTTAACAACCTGTTCTTTAGATATGTCATCATCTTTCATGGTAGTTACATTAATTCTAACGCTGTCCTTCCCAGCTCAGGACAGAGTTGGCAGCTCAGGGGTGCCCATCTTCAGCTACCCACCCACCGTGAATGAGAGCAGCCTGAGGACCAGCTTTGTGCCCCCCATCTTGGGCTGGACTGCAGCGGTTGGCAGCCTACACCACATTTTCTTTACTTTTATCCATCATGGACACTTGTTTCCATGCCTTCGCTATTGGTAAATAATGCTACAGTGAACATGGGAATGCAGATATCTTCTTGAGTTAGTGTTTTCGTTTTCTTCCAATAAATATGCAGAGGAGGAATTGCTGGATCCCATGGCAACTCCATTTTTAATTTTTTGAGGACACTCTATAGTGCTTTCCATAGTGGCTGTCTGAACACATTCTTTTTTATTCTTTCAGATAGACTTTCTGTTTTGACTTGCTGCACACAATAGCCCCCCCAAAACAGAGTCGGACTTGCTTACTTTGATATATTATAATGTAAGTGGGTCTCAGTACTCTTTTCAGTACTTCAGGATCAAAGAATACATTTTTTAGTGTGGGAAAAGCAGCAATCCAAAAGCACAACATTTCTTTAAAAATTTATGCAAACTTTGGATTTACACTTCATGAGACTCATGTGTTTGACTATAACATTTTTGCCCTATCTTTAACTAATCATATCTTTAACACTCATATGTCTTTATTTGCCTTTGAACTCTTCTGGCCCCTGCCACAACTCTTGGGAGGTATTTTTTCACCTTCATTTGAGAAGTAATAGTTTTGCAGTAAGTGTTGAATTTAGTACTCAGTTCCTTAAATTTTATTTGTCATCCTTAGCACTGTCTGGATTTGTTTTATACATTTGTTTATGTGCTTATTATTTGTCTGTCCCCTGCCCCTCTGCCTCAGAGTCCAGGAAGGCAGGCTCTCGCTGTCTTATTGCTGTATCCTTGGCACCTAGAAGATGCTCAAACATGAGGAAGAAAAGGAAAAGCTGGGGCTGGGGGTGCGGAGATAGCTGTGGGGGCACTGGATCACACTGGGTATGGCAAATATTCCTTCTCACTGACTGACCCTGGAATGGCCTTGGAAACGTTTTCAACACAGTAACCAGCACCAGTTAATGAGTGACGATGCGTAATTGAGACCTATGCCAAATCCAATGCTAATATTTAATTCTATATATTAGAAGGTAAGGCAGCTAAGACACTTAAAAGAGAGGTTTCAGTAAAAGATTTAGGGGAGAGTATGCCTTACTTAAGGGACGTAAGAAGTACCCACTTTGTGCAACAGAGCTCCTATAAATGGCCATAAAGTCAAGTTTCAAAGAAAATAATTTTCCCATATATTCTAATCCGATCTATCATGACCAAAGACTTGGTCTTATCAAAATTGCTAAAAAAAACTAAGTTTAAATGACGATAGAACGAAAGTACTTGCTAATTGAAATTGAATTAATCAAATTCAGTAAAATGATGTTAAGTGTATTATATATATTGGTATACAAGGGACTTCAACATGCAAATATATACCAAATAAATCTAAAATAAAATACAAAATAAAAAACAAATATCTCACTAGGATAAACATTCATTAAACTTGTAGTTAATAGAATTTACACAGGCTCTTAGGTGATGTTAAGGGTGAATTGGGTCCCCCCCCAAATTCCTATGTTGAAACCCTAACCCCCAGTACCTCAGAAAGTGACTGCATTTGGAGATAAGGCCTTTAAAGGGATGATTACGTTAAAAGGAGGCCAGTGGGGTGGGCCCCTAATCCAATATAATTGCTGTCATGAGAACAGGAAATGTGGTCACACAAGAGACACCAAGGCTGCAGGTGCAGAGAAAAGGCCATATGAAGACACAGGAAGGAGGCCATGTGCAAGCCAAGGAGACTTGCTAAACCTCCCAACACTATGGGGACTTCTAGCCTCCAGAACTGTGTGAACATAAATTTGTTGTCTGTTATTTTGTTACAGCAGCCCTAGCAAACTAAACTAACAGGTGGCCTAAATCTCATCTTAAAAATTATAATAGAATAAACATTTGCTATCATGGCTTCCCACGCACTTTCCATACCTGGCATCCTTGAATTAGAGTTTTGGCAGCAGCAAAGCGATCTTTCAGGACCGAGTTCAAACTTTTCCTTTCCTTGGCTTTTAAAACAGGGTATGAAAGGAACTTTTGAAGACAAAATAATCTTTTTTAACCTGAAAATTTTCAAACATACCTGAAGTAGAAAACAGTACAATAAATTTCCATATACCCTATACCCAGATTTAATAAGCACCAAGATTTTGCTGTATTTGCGTCAGCTCCGTCCACACCACTTTCTTTCCCTTGACTGTAGTTATCTTTTTTTAATGAGCCAACTAATATTTTATTATATTGACTGTGTAATGGACACCATGGAACGACAATAATTTATATATATTGGCATGTCACTAAAACTAATTCACATCAATACAAACATAAATTGAACTGAGGTAATTAGAATTCCAAACTAGGATACTCATTTCATGCCATATATTATTTAAGATACCAATGTAAAAAGCATAATTCTGTTCCTGGGAAACTGCAAAAGGTTGGAAGACAAATATTTTTTCTACAGGAATCATGTTTCACTTAAATAACCAAAAGGAAAAAAAAGTTGAAAATAATTGAATTCTTAGTTCCTTGGAAAGATAATAAGATTACTAACGAAAAATACAGTAGCATCTCAGGAACATTTCACTTTTTTGTTTCTTTTTAAAAGGTATATATGTAGATTTTTTTAAAGATTAAAATCTATACCAAAATGTTGATATAATTTCTGGGTAGAATGCTAACAATTTTATCTTCTGTGAGCTTTACTATATTTGCTAAAGGTTCTACAATAGATGCTGTATTACTTTTGTAATCAGGGAAAAAAATATGAAAGGCACAATGTCTAAAATTGATAAATCAAGATATAATTGCATAAGCATGTTATTTAAACACGGAGGTTAACCACCAGAAGTTAAAAGTGGTTAAGAGTTGATTCTTTCTGGGAATTGCAATAAGAGGGAAGATGAAGGCAGACAATGTTTTACATTCTAAAATCTCTGTTATTCTTAAAAGCAGACATTATTATGCCAAGTTTTAAAAACTTATTTAAAAAAAAATACTTCATTCTATATCTTCTAAGAAGAATGGCAGTTTGGGCCTTTGAGAAACCTACCAGTTGAGATTACTAGTTCAATTGTATTTATTAAATCATGTTCATCCACACTCTAGAATTCTACTTAAAAATGTATAAAATGTAACTGGGTTTATAGAAATAATTTCCTACCTACACTGAAGGTAGTTTAAATTAAAAAAAAAACACACAAAAAACACAGAGTACAAACAAAAGTTAGTTCATTTACAAAAATTACAATAACTACAAATATTACAAATTGAGACAATTTCTCCTGTTCCTGTGACAGAAGCTAACAACCTTCACTTTCAATGAGAGGTTTTGTTATTTTGATATGACACACATTCAGTGATCCACTTTTTTTTTTTGCTTTTCTAAATAGTTCCAGGAGGCCTATTAGTGATATATACATGGGTCATTTCCCTCAAATCTTACTTCCAGAACTACTACGTGCAAGTCCAACACAACTGCAACAGAACACAGTCAGACGGCATGAATTGAATAATCTGTTTTTTCTAACAGTAATGTTTGATTATTCTCTAAATAGTCACCAAGTGTTTTAGAACTGAAATCATGATTTTTGGCTTTATAAAGAAAGTCCATTGCGATTTTTAATAGGCTGCACAATCCACTATAGCCAATTGACTATTTTTACAGGTTTGCTATTATTTAAGAAACAGATTTCTACAGTATTCGATTCTGTGTGCTTTTTACCTCATATTTTTTTTAATCAGAGTCACTACTACTGCTCGAGGAGTCTGTTGACATAACTTCTACATCATCTTCATTTTCTTTATTATGCCCCGGAGGTTCCAACAAAAAGTCATTACTGTGATTTGGTGGTAACATATTCATTGCCATATCATTTGACTGCCAGGGATACTGTGGAGCAAGGACATCTGGGGGAAAGAAAGAAGCACATATAAGACATTCCTGTAATTAATTTACTTCTAAGTGACTGTTCTCTTCATGCACATAATTTGAAATAAATATTGTTAAGGCTAGAAATCAAAATACACATTTGGCCAGATTAATAAAGATCAAATTTATCAAGGAAAAGTGTGATGTTTTAGTAACTACAACCTATTTTATTTGTAAAAAATCATACTTCACCATAAATAACTATTCATATAGTCAGCTGACATAATTTTTCTTTTGCAAGACATTCACAATCACAAATATTTCCTAATCTATACATAGTATATGTACAAATAATATATTAGATCATATATGTTACTTTCTATATATTTTATATTATAAGTAACTAATGTATATTATACTATACTACACATTACAAGTTTAAACTGCCTTTAGACTTCAAATCCACTCTTCAGCCTGGACCCTGAAAACATTTGTCTTTTGCCAGCAGCCACAGTGCTAATAAGCTCGGTCAGTAGAGGGCACTGGAGGGACTCTACCAAAGAACAGGCTTCTCCTCCTGGGTCTGGTGTCTTACTTCTTACTCCTGTGGTGCCTGACCAGTGTGCAGGACATCACGTGAGGCTCACCCTCCAGCCAGTTTCAGTGACATCCCAGGGGACGGTTTCCCAGTAAGTTTTGCCATTACCTCAACAGGTGGCTTTCCAGCAAGTCTCCCAGAAACCTAGTGGGTAATTTCCTGCTTGCCAGCTCATCTAACTTCTGTGACACCTCATCTAACTGTGGCTATAGCTGTGGTATATTCACAGCTATACCTCTCCTGCTGAAGGTGCCATGAAATGAACAGAAGCCTTGGGATGGGGGTGGGAGGAGTCTCTTCTCCACTGGTTCCTTCCCTTGGGTACTCTGCCTTGGTCCCAGATGTAGTAGCTGCTCCCTGTATCTGTTCTTCTTCTATTTGTAAAAAAACAGTTCTCTTTATCCAATAGTAGTTTAGTACCTTGTTACTATACTAGTTAATAATTCTTTACATTTTCCTTGTTCAGATTGCTGGTGTGGTTTCTGTCTCCTGACCAGACAGACCCTACTGGCACATGACACAATACAATCACAAAGAGAAAAATAAGGAGATACCCAGGGAAACTAATGCAGTGAGTTCCCAGTTTGTACTTTAGGTAACAAACAAAAATGATGCTTACAAAGCATTTTTTGTAACACAGAGACATCCTTACAATGATATGTT